>NC_057865.1:48185934-48485934 GCF_019393635.1 Dromiciops gliroides | reverse complement strand
TTGCCTCATTTTGTATCCACAGCATTTAGCCCAGTTCCTGGCACATAGTAAAAAAATGTTTGTGGACTGACTGTTGGCTAACTGTCTCTCCCTCAGGGTTCCTTGTTGCTTTAATTAGGCTGGCTTGTCTACCCTGTGAGTCAGAGTAATTTGGTAGGGCTAGCCGGCCCCTTCCATACATGAGTCCCTTCCCTGGATGATGGCCGTGAGGTCCAGCCTGGAAACAGGGGATGCTACCACTCCCAGAGCTCCTGTGATTATGTACTTGTTGGTAGCTGTTGGTCAGCAATTGTTTCTGGTGGTAATGAGGAAGGGGGAGACCTGCTCCACAATGATTTCTCCTACATTGATGACTGCAGAAGATCTGACTGGAAGTCGGCCTGGTGATTTGGAGAATGCTTATTCCCAAGGTTCTTGGTTCCAGATTGTCTCCATCAGGGTCTGAGGGGAGATGGTTTGACTTGTCTTGTACATGTTTCCTTCCTACCTGTCTAATATCCATCTACTCTGCTTTCTTCCATGCATTCCATGAGTTAGACACAGTGAGCCTCATGCAGGACTCCACCTACCAACTCATTGGCTTTGTTCCCACTGTTCCCCATGCCTAGAATGATCTTACCTCTCATCTCCAACTTTTAGTTTTCCTGCTTTCCTTCAAGACTCAGCTTAAATTCTACCTTTCCCAGTTCTCCTCTGAGACTTGTTTTCATCTATTTAGCATCTATCTAGAATGTACATAGTAATTTACATATTGTCTCTTCCCTTTGAATGTAAGCTCCTTGAGGGCAGGAACAGTGTTTTTATCTTTATTTGTACATTCCCAGTGTTAGCACAGTGCCTGGCACATACTAAGTACTTAATAAATCATTGTTCATGATTGATCATGATTCACTGATGCTAGAAATGTAGTAGATTGTTATAGAAGGTAATGGGTATTTTTTTTTTGCGGGGCAATGGGGGTTAAGTGACTTGCCCAGGGTCACACAGCTAGTAAGTGTCAAGTGTCTGAGGCCAGATTTGAACTCAGGTACTCCTGAATCCAGGGCTGGTGCTTTATCCACTGCGCCACCTAGCCACCCCCAGGCGTTCTTTTTTAAAATAGTATTTTATTTTATTGTATTCCAATTACATATAAAGATAGTTTTCAACATTCCTGTTTTTTGAGGAGGGGGCCAATGAGGGTTAAGTGACTTGCCCAGGGTCACACAGCTAGTAAGTGTCAAGTGTCTGAGGCCAGATTTAAACTTGGGTCCTCCTGAATCCAGGGCCGGTGCTTCATCCACTGCGCTACCTAGATGCCCCCTAAACATTCATATTTTTAAGATTTTGAGTTCTAATTTTTTCTCCCCCACTCATTTCCCTCCCCCCTCACGAAGCCAGCAAGCAATCTGATGTAGGTTATACATTACATTCATGTTAAACATATTTCCACATTAGTCGTGTTGTGAGAGAAGAATCAGAAAAGGGAAAAAAACACAAGAAAGAAGAAACAACAGCAACAAAAACCCAACCAAAGTGAAAACAGTATGCTTCAATTTGCATTTGGACTCCATAGTTCTTTTTCTGGATGTGGAGAACATTTTTCATCATGAATCCTTTGGAATTGTCTTAGATCATTGTATTGCTGAGAAGAGTTAAGTCTATCAGAGTTGATCATTACACAATGTTGCTGTTACTGTGTACAATGTTCTCTTGATTCTGCTCACTTCACTCAGAATCTGTTCATATAAGTCTTTCAGATTTTCTTGAAATCTGCCTGCTTGTCATTTCTTACAGCACAATAGTGTTCTATCACATTCATATACCATAACTTATTTAGCCATTTCCCAACTGATGGGCATGCCCTCAATTTCTAATTTTTTGCCACCACAAAAAGAGCAGCTATAAATATTTTTGTGTGTGTGGGTTCTTTTCCTTTTTTATGATCTTTTTAGGATATGGAGCTAATAGTGGTATTGCTGGCTAAAGGGTATGCATAGTTTTATAGCCCTTTGGACATGGTTCCAAATTGCTCTCCAGAATGGTTGCATCAGTTCACAATGAGTGTTCTTACATTGAAGGCACATTAGTGGAGGCCAATGACCATTTGTCAAGGATGTTGTGAGCATTATTCCTATATTGAATAGGAATGAGTAGTTGAGCAAGATGACATTTAAAGTCACTTGAAACTCTAGGATTCTATGATTTGAGGATCTCAATGGGATTCTGCCCCCCCTGCCATTTCTGTGGTCCAATAAGAGCCTTTGTCATATGTAAGAGAGTTTATAGTCCTTTATTTTGAATGGTCTTTTGAGTGATTTTTTTAACTCTTGAGTGAATTCAAACAAAAGGACTATGTTGATCAAACTGGTAATATAACTTCTGGCATTTCTATTCCTTGGCCTTTCAGAACAGAGAGCATATACACACAACTAAGACAGCTGGAATCCAAGCCCTTGGACCAGTAAATGGCACATGGGCATGAGGAGTGACTTCAACCTTGACATATGATGGATATAAGTTTCTCCTGTGCTCAAAAGTTACATTCAATTTAAAGGCCTCCCCAGATCTAGCTGAAGTTGTGGAAGCAGCATGAATAGCCAACTCCTTCCTATGTCATTTGCAAATTGGATTCCACAATCCCTAGAGCTTCTTCCAGATTATTGTGTAATACTGAAATCCAGCATAATTGAAAATAAGGGTACTCTCTCTGTTTCAACCTAAATGAATGAGGGTACTCTCTCTGTTTCAACCTAAAGTCAGTTCTAGGCAACTCAGGACCAGCCAAAAGTCACTTACTGAAACAAAGAAAAGTTCTGCTGGTCACATGACCTAGATTTTAAGGTCTTCAAAGATCGACACTTGTTTGGAATCTTTAAAAAACAGTCCTGAAAATTGAAGGTTCTCCATATTCTCAAATAATCTTCCCAAGACACTATTTGACCATCGCCACTTCCTTGCTTTCATTGTTTCCCTCTTCTCTCTAGTATGGAGTTCAGACCGTTCAGCCAGACATTTGGAGCTCCCTCCAATCTGGCCCCATCCTACCTTTAAGCCTTGTTTCACACTGTAGCCCTACAAACATCCAACATAACAGTCAAACTGTTCTCCCTACTCAACACTCCATCTCCCATTTCTGTGTCATTGCATACAATTGTCCTCCATGTCTAAAAAGCTCCCCCTCCCCAGCCTTACCTCTTAGAATCCTTAGCTTCCTATGAGAACCATCTCTTATGGGTAACCCTTTCTAATTCCCCTCCCACCCATCCTCCTTTCCTAGTGCTTTCTCCCCCAACAAAATACCTTGCATTTACTTATCCCTGCACAGACTGGGGGACCTGTCAACTGGCAATGCCTCGTAAGTTCTAATGAATAGACTTGGTATCTTGGAGGTTACCCTGTTCAGAACATAGCATCAATGACTATGTATCCACACAGTTCCCAAAGAGAATTATAAAGACAGAAAATGATATTAGAGCTGAGAATTGTACCTCCTTCCCCCATTCATTGTTATAGAAGCCAAGAAAGGAGAGATTTTAAAAGGCAGTGGTCCTCAGTGTCAAATGCTTTAAAGAGAGAAAGAATGACGACTGAGAAAAGGCTATTGGATCTGGCAGTTGGTAGGTCATTAGAAACTTTCCAGACAGCAGTTTCATTCAAGTTATAGAGGCAGAAACCAGCTTGTAGGAGGATGTGAATGCTGAGGCAGTAAATGTAGACTGTTGTTTTTAGAAGCTTGGAAGTAAAAGGAGATAGAGATGGAGAGTTACAGAGATAGAGACAGAGACATTAGGAGACACAAAGAGAAAGAAAGACAGAGATGGAGACTGAGATGGAAAGAGATAAAAATAGACAGGGAGACACAGAGAAAGATGTTGTTGGTATCTTTGCTCATAGTGAGATGGAAAGGAGGTTTATTTTAGGAGAGGAAAGACCTGCATATGTTTATAAGACAATAATGGCCCAGGAAGAAGGGCAAATAAAAGAAGCAAGATAGAGTTAAGCCCACCAGTTAAGTGTAGGGAAACAAAATGGAGAGAAAAGAGGGATTAAAACCTTAGAAAGGAACTGGACAGAATATATGTAAGAGGGAAGTTGAAGGAGTTAATATCTTAGGATCAAGTAACCTTGAACTAAACAAAGTAGGAATCAGTCATCTGCTGAGCAGAAGGTATTAAGGTTTGAGGAGAGTGAAGGAAAGGTTGGGAATAGCTACTATAACTTGGGGCATCAACAAGAGTGAAATAAAGGGATGGACAAGTTGAGGACCTAGCTGAGGATGGATAGCACCAATCAGCTTACCATCAAGCATTTATTAAAGTCAGTAGATGCCCAATACTATGCATCAGAGCATCATAGACTTCAAGCTGAAAGGGGCCTTAGATGCCTTCAAACCTAGTCCCTTCATCCTACAGATGAGGAAACTGAGACTCATGGAGTCATCCAGCTAGTAAGCCTCTAAGGCAGACTTTGAAATGAGGAACTCATGGCTCCAAACCCATCTCGCTACCCACAATGCCACCTACTTGCCTCAGACACTTCCTGGCAAACCGATGAATGAAATAGTCTCTTACTTGTTATAGGGGGATGGGAGGGGGGTGGAGGGGGGGGAATGGACACATTTAAGTCTCTACCAATTAAAGGCAAGTAAAGAGAGCCTGAAGTTATAATGGGCCAAATTAGTGCAGCTTCAGCAGAATTAAGAAACCATAAGAGCTGGAGGAGAAAAAGCAGATGGTGGAGGTGACTCAGGATTGGGGATTGGTGAGTCAGGTATGGCAGAAAGTCAAGGTGGGGGTGGGAGAGGGATTTGGGAAAGCTCATGTGAGTATCATTGAAATGGATGACCACAGGGTCTAGACAGGCTAGAGAAACAGCACAGGTCAGAAGAGGATGATGGCTTTGGGAAAGACTGAAGGAAAACAATGGGGGTGAAGGGCAGCTTCAGTAAGATGACAGAGAGGAAGAGCACTAAGGATAGGGGGTTGTGGTCAGACAGAATGCACACCTACTTGTAGATTTATCTCTGGCAGATTCATATTTAGTGGGCACTCCTCAGCTATGACTCATTAAAGAAATGTTTCAGATTTGTCTAATATATTAGCTAGTGAAAGTACACTTGTCAAACACAGCACTGTGGGGAAGAGTTTTTAGGAGCTAGATTACTTTAAAGGGCAAAGACTTTTTTTTCATTAAATCAAAAAGAAGAGTTCCATTTGGAGCTAAGTGATTTCCATAAACTACAAGAATAATGAGGAAGGCCCAATAAACAAGAGTATTTTGAACACCAAATTACAATGAATAAATAAATGACCTTCCCAAGGGAAATCTGCCTGCTTTGAAATTTTAGCAAATAGAGATATAATTGCCAGATTTCTTTATTTATGGAAAACTAAGCTTCATTAAAATTGAACTTGCCAGCTATCTACACGGGTAAGAGAGATCTTCCTGAATATGGAAATTCAATAATTAGTATGTTAACAATTCATTAAAACCCAGGGACAGAAAAAAATATATATCAGCTTAGTTCTAAATTATACAAACATAAAAACTATCTATTATTTATTATTGGAGCACTTTCCTCTGGAAGGGCAATGGGACAGTTTGTTATGATATGAGTCCAGGATTGGAACTTGAAGGGTAATTACTGTGAAGCTTTGGTTCCCCTTACAAAGACACCCTCTCTTTTTCTCCACCTCCTCCCCAGTCCCTAACTCCCTCAAGCCCCTACTAAAAGTTGGCTGCAAATTCATTGTCAGATGTGGAAGCAGTCCAAACTCCCTCAAGGCCTCCAGGCAAGGATTGGCTTAGATTGGGGCCAGATCTCCCCAAAAGTACACACCCAAGGCCTAGCCTCATCTGGACTGGACCCAAGATAGGTATGATGAATAACCACTCTCCCCAGTGACAGGTATCATCATTATACTATGCCATAATTATACAATAGACATATATCTGCTCTTATCTGTGAGTAGTGCAAATGGGAATTTTACAAATGCTAATGCAATGTAGTAGAGAATCCCCTCCAGAGGCAGGAAGAGTTTGATGGGAGGTTTAGAGCTTTGGGAGAGTGAGACAAAGGTTTGGAATAAGTCCAGCCACTGACACATACTGGCCATGTGACCTTAGGTGAATCACTTAACCTCTCAGTGACACAGGTAACTCTAAGACTGTGTTGCAGGGGAATTGCTGACTTTTGTTGGTAGAGCCAATTTGCTCAATGGGAATTTCCTCTGCCAATAAAATCATAGATGCAGGACCTCCCCCCAACCCCCTACCCCCACCCAAAATTGTAATGAGCCAGACTGGACCAAGAAGAGATAGAACAACAGTGTCAGAGACAACTTGGGGTCCCTATGGAACTAGAATGGAAAGTGGAAGCAAGGGTTGTAGCAGAAAGCGGGGGGAAGTGCGAAAGAAGAAACTTGGTCCTTGGGACTTATAGGAGGGTAAGAGAGGGTACCAGTATATGGAATCAAGGGAGGATTCAGCAACTGGCTTAGGACTTTGGGGAGATATAGGAGACTATTTAAATTTCAGTCTGAGGTTTGTGCCTGCTATTAGGGAAAATAAAACATTCTTTTCTAGTACTAAAAGTAAGAGGAAGAAGGAAATAAATATTTATTAAGCACTTTCTATGTGCCAAGCACTATGCTAAGGGCTTTACAAATAGTATGTCATTTGGTCCTTACAAACAACCAGTAAGTGGTATTATGATCTTCATTTTACAGTTGAGGAAACTGAGGCAGATTAAGTGACTTGCCCAGGGTCACACAGCTAGTAAGTGTCTGAGGCCAGATTTAAACTTGGGTCTTCCTGACTCCAGGTCTGGTGCCCTATTGCAAGACCAGGCAGAACGTCCAACTATCTTGAGGGCAGGATTAAGGAACTGAGGAGAGAAGCCAAGAATATGTGTTACTCTGAATAAAGGTCTACTCTGTAACTTCATCAGTTCCTGCAGTTTCCTTCTGTATTAAGGGCAAAGCTAGAGTAACAGGAGCTATTTGGCAATAATTTATCCATTGCAGGAACAAAACCAGATGGAAGTGGGGTAGGATGGGGTGTGGGAACAAGAAGATAGAATATCCTCTCAAGTAAACATAATACAAGTTAACTGGAGAAAGGTGAAATCATTAGCATCTGAGCCAGGCATGGATTCAAGGAAGTCTTCATGGACCTGGTATGTGGTGCTGTTAATGATGATCCTTCATTTTCAAAAAGAACCAGTGGCATCATAGGAGTGATTTCTTGATTTGGGCTGAATTGTATTAATGTGAGGCAGATTTGTGCAAAATGATCAGCCTCGGTCTCTCTTCCTGAGTCATTATAGTCCAATGGCAAGACAAAAATCAGGACAACTGGCAATGGCCTAAGATGCATTGGATGGATGACTTTGGTGTCTTTCACATCTGACCAAGCTCTAAGCACCCCACAGTACCTGTTTCAGCTGCCTTTATGGCTATTGGAACAAATTGTTCTCATCCATCCATTCCACCAGGGAAAGTCTTCACATCCCCTTAACTCACCGATGGTTTCGAGATCCCTCTGTTACTCTCAACCTGGTTTAGTCCATCTGCCTATACAGAAAGATTCACATAAGATATGGAGCCAAAAGATGGAAAAAGACAAGAGAGGTCTGATTCTGACCAATACTTTGGAAATGGCTCCTAGAGTAGAACTGATGAAACTCTCTGAGGGAAAGTAGCCACTCCATCTTAAAACTCATAACAGAGATGAGAAGGATGGTCGGATGTGCACACAAGATTTGGGACAAGTGAATTTCAAAGGGTTCAGAGAAAGGAAAAGTTATGATCACATGGTCTAAAATTCTACAGGGGCAATCAATCCAGGAGGGCTAGAAAATGCTCCAGAATGAAATTCTGACATAAACAGAAATAAGGAAGGAAAGGGGGAAACCATATGGAGACAGCTAGATGCTTCAGTGATAGTGTGCTGGCCTTGGAGTCAGGAAGACCCGAGTTCAAATCTTGTCTCAGACACTTACTACCTTTATCATCCTATACAAGTCATCTCACCATGGTCAGTCTCTCAGGTTGTTCCGCATACCTGGAATGCTTTTCCTTCCTCTGCTCTAACTACTGACTTCCCTGGCATCCTTTAATTGAAATAATGGGGAGCTAGAATTTATGGCTTCTAAGGTCTCTTCCAGTTCTAAATCTGTGATTCCATGATGTAAAGAATGTGTATAGATGCATAGAGAATTCCTAAGCCAACTTGGATTTTTAGAAGGCATCTAGAGAAGGTGGTAGCAAGGACCAGAAACTGATTCAAAAGCATGGCGATCAAAGAATGATGTCAAGAGCAATAAATCTTGGGGGGGACGGGGAGGCAGCTAGGTGGCACAGTGGATAAAGCACCTGCTCTGGATTCAGGAAGACCTGAGTTCAAATCCAGTCTCAGACACTTGACACTTCCTAGTTGTGTGATCCTGGGCAAGTCACTTAACCTTCATTGCCCCACCCTCCCCCCAAAAAGAGCAATAAATCTCAAACCAAATTGAGGTTGGGGATAAATGCTAAGGATGAGAAAAAGACTTTTTAAAGCTTATATTTATCAAAAGCTTAGCTATAATAGCTTTAAACCCCACTAAGACTTTGGGAATAACCTATATTAGGGAAAGGAAGGGTTGACTATTGCAGAGAGGGGGAAGGTACAGGGAATGATGAAAGATTATGGAAAGAAGGCAGAAATACTCTGCTTTTATTTTTCCTTTTGTCCTCTGCCAAGGAGAATAATCTCTGGAATGGAAACTGCAGGAAAAAATCAAGGCTGATAGGGAATTGAAACATAAACTTAGTAAAGATTTTTAAAAGATTGTCTGGATTAATTCAAGTCACCAGATCCAGATGAACTCAATCTCAGGATCCTCTAGTCAATCAATAATGTTTACTAAGAGGCTACTATGTGTTGGGCACTGTGCTGGAGATTTTTAAAAGAGAGAGAGAGAGAGAGAGAGAGAGAGAGAGAGAGAGAGAGAGAGAGAGAGAGAGAGAGAGAGAGAGAGAGAGAGAAGACAGTCCCTTCCCTCAAGGAGCTTACAATTTAATGGGAGAGACGACATGCAAACTAATCTATACAAAGCAAAGGAAATACAGAATAAATGGGAAATCGTTAATAGAGGAAGTCACTGGGATGAAGAGGGGTTAGAGAAGGTTTCCTGTGGAAGGTGGGATTTTAGTTGGGATTTAAAGGATGCCAGAGAGGTCAGGACTTAGAGAAGAGGAAGGAAAGAATTCCAGGTATGAGGGACAACCAGGGAAAATGCCTAGAGCTGAGAAATGGAGTGTCTTGTTTGTGGAACAGCCAGGAGACCATTTTTCCTGGATCTAAGTGTATGGCTGTTTGGCATTTCTGAGCCACTGTCAATGATCCTTGAAAGATCATGATAGGGGGCAGCTAGGTGAATATTTAACTACAGTATAATTCACTGAATTCAGAATAGTCTGAAGAATCAGAATCGAATCGTTCAATGTCAACCCAAAAGGACTTCTCAGCGGAGTATCCCAAGGATTTCTACATTGCCTCCTGTTATTTAGCATTCTTCCCATTGACCAAGATGAATTCTTTTATAAATGGCATGTTTATCAAATTTGAAGATGACACAAAGGCAAGAAAGGTTAGCTTCATATTGGATACAAAAGGATCTGGATAGACTAGATAGCAATCTTTATCTAATAAGAGGAAAGGGTAGCTCGGTGGATCAGTGGCTAAAACATTGGGCCTGGAGTCAGGAAGACTCATCTTCTTAAGTTCAAATCTGTCCTCAGGCACTTATTAGCTATATGACCCTGAGCAAGTCACTTAACCCTGTTTTTCTCAGTTTCCTCATGTGTCAAATAAGCTGGAGAAGGAAATGCTAAACTATTCCAGTAGCTTTGCCAAGAAAACCCTAAGTGGGGTCATGAAGAGTTGAACATGATTGAAACAACTCAACAACAACAACAAAATAAGAAGAAATTTATTGGGGGGTAAATGTAAGCCCTACACTTGAATTCAAAAAGTCAGGTTCACAAATACAAGATGAGGAAAACATAGTTAAATACCAGTTCCTCTGAAAAGGGCAGGGGACTTCAATGGATTCCAAGGTCAATATTAGTCAACAGTATGATATGACAACAACAACCCCCCAAAAAAATTCAACAACAACTAATGTGACTGCTAATTAAGACCCATTCGTGCTAGTCATCCATTCAAAAGCTTTTTTTCTATCAATTATATTGTGTTTTAAAGGATGCAGAGTGCTTTTGGCATTTTATCTTATTTATTGTCACAACCAGCCTGCAAGGTAGGTAGTATTATTATTTCCATTTTGCAGGTAGGAAAATTGAGACAGGCAAAAGATAAATGACTTGCCCAAGGTCACATAGCTGGTAAATGCCTGAGGCTGGATTTAAACTTCCTGACTCTAGGTCTGGATCTCTTTTTACTACCATCCCCCAGCTTCCTGTTTTATTACCTACTATGGGTGAGGTACTATGCGAGGTGCTAGGGATACATAGTCACAAATGAATCCATTTCTGCCTTCAAGGAGCTTACATTTTATTGGCAAGAATACATTAAGGGTAGGGGCAGCGAGGTGGCACAGTGGATAGAGCACCAGCCCTGGAGTCAGGAGGACCTGAGTTCAAATCTGGCCTCAGACACTTGACACTTGACACTTACTAGCTGTGTGACCTTGGGCAAGTCACTTAACCCCAATTGCCTCACAAAAAAGAAAGACAAAAAAAGGAAATCAGAAATATATAAAATATATGTATAACATTTTATAATATCAACTTTTTTATCTTTTAATACAATAATAATTCAGAATTCTTCTTTGGTGGGAGGGGAGGTCCAAAAACTTTTAGAGAGATTTTCCAGACCATGGGGGCATCGCACCACTAATGACCCCCCACCCCCACCCCCTGATGTGGAAGTGACTATAAATGCAGACTGTTATTCTTACTTAAGATTGTAGAAGGGTCCAACTTGCCTGCTGAATGACCACCTCAGTATATCAGTAGATAAGCATTTATTTTATTTTTTGTGTGTGGGGCAATGAGGGTTAAGTGACTTGCCCAGGGTCACACAGCTAGTAAGTGTCAAGTGTCTGAGGCCAGCTTTGAACTCAAGTCCTCCTGAATCCAGGGCCAGTGTTTTATCCACTGCGCCACCTAGCTGCCCCAGCATTTATTTATTGATGTGCCCAGAAACATGTTAAGCACTCAGACTACAAAGAAAGGCAAAAGTGTGGGTGATTTGGATCACTAGGGGCAAAACTATTGTATAAAGAGGAACTCCCCCTTTTATCTATCATTTGGCGTCAGTAAAAATGACCAGCAGGATGGGGGACCCTTCTGTCTAAGGACACCTTTGGCTTTCTTGCCAAGGTAGAATCAATTTCCACATAGATGCCAAGGGCAGAGAAAATGGCACATGTTTAGGTCAAGTCTTCTATTTCAGATTTTGCTGAACAGCTAACAGAAACCCTGAAAGACATTGTTTTTGCCTACCCCCAAGGAGATGCTTCTTTCAAGTCCCAAATAGCTAAGAATATAACTTTTGGATTAAGTGTCCAAATTGTTATTCTGTGGCCTCAGTGCACCCATGGGTCTCCGGACCACTCCCTCCAGGTGTTTGCCTATGGTGGGAAGGCAGACCAAGGTCATGTAGCATTTTCTTCACTTTTTCACAGGGAGATTCCTAAATGCCTTTCATCAGTTCGATTAAAAAAAAATCCAGAAGGGAGTCAGAATCCTTTCTTTTCAATGCTAATCAAACCCTTAATCTTTTGTGCAAACAGCTTTATGCAAAGTGCTTTCATGTGGCACATTTGCAGGTTATAAAAATAGCAGTGGGAACATGGGAAAGATTGTTGAAAAACTGCTTACCACATTGATGTTAACAATTGCCTATCATACATAGGATTGTCACTGGTAGGACTGGACCAATGGGTCTTGCCATCTGCCCTGAAGTGAATCCCTCTTATATATCTTATCTTTCTTTATAATGTGAACTTCTTTGAAGACAGAGGTTGTTTTGATTTTCTGTGTTTAACTGCAGTCCTTAGCACAGTGTTTAGAACATAGGAAGTGATCAATAAATGCTTCCAATTCTGGATGTTGTGTTGTTGGGTTTTTTTTTACAATACTCCTAAACCTAGCTTACTTCCCCACCCATGCACCCAAAGGTGATAAATTCAACAAAAACCATAGCTGTTAAGCCCACAGCATCTTCTGATGCCCTGAGCCCCACACTTGTCTTTCCAGACAGAAGGCATAGCAGTGAACATATCTTTGGAACTCCACTAAAAAAAACCCACCCTAAGTACAATGTCTCACAGCCCAGAATAGCTAACCAAGCAGCAGAAGAGCTGGTTCAGCCTGTAGCTGCCTGGGGCAGAGGATTACACTGCCTTTGTGGTATCCAGCTTGTCTACATTAGCGAAAAGTTTCCATTGAAAGAGTGACCCCACGTTGAACATTATAATCCATCCATTTAGCACTGCAGTATCCAACTTACCTACACAAACTGAACTGGATAAGTGGATTAGGCAGCTGGCATATGCCAATAGCCAAGCAGCAAGTACAGTATGGTATAAAAGTATAATCATAACAATAACGATAGAACTTACAAGTGCTTTAAGGTTTGCAAAGTACTTGCATATATTATTTTATTTAATCCAAACAACCCTGTGAAGAGGGTAGCATTATCCCTATTTTAGAGATGAGGAAATGGAGGCCGAGAGGGCTTAAGTGACTTGCCCTGGTTCACACAACTGGTAAGTATCTAGGGTTGAATTTGGGAATTTGAACTTGGCTTCTCCTGACTCCGAGTCCACTGTGCCACTTAAGTATCTATAAATATCTATATAACTTAGGATAGATATGTGTTTCCAAAGGTCCAGGTTATTTGGTGGTTATAATTGGTTGTAGGATTGGGGTTTTGGGGAGGGAGGTAGATGTAAAAATGACATAAAGGATAATAGAATTTCAATATCAAAATGGAATTAAAAGATCTTCTAATCTATACCTAACCAAGAATTTTCTATCTATTATATCTTAATAAGTGGTCCATTCAGTCTCTACTTGGATACTTCTAGTGTGGGAAAACCCACCACCTCCCAAGTTAGCCTAATGCACTTTTGAAACACCTCAACTGTTAGGAAGCTTCCCCTAAATCTGTCTTTGCGTTACTCTTACCCATTGTTCGTAGTTCTCTGCTTAGGGGTTGAGGAGATCAGAGAAAAATTAAATAATTTGAGAAATCTGAATTGTTTTTTTTAAAGAAGGAGAAATAGCACCAAGTCTTTTCCAAATACAAAATCAGATAAGTCTTCAATGCATCCCTGCTTTGACAAGGCACAGTTTGACCAGTTGTCTCATGTTATGAGTAGGAACTCAGAATATTTAAATAAGTGTTCATGTAACTACATGCTAGCTAGGACACCACCAGGCTCTACTTTGGGTCTGATTAGGCCCAGATTCCCTGTTTCTAACTTAGGTACAACATGAGACCAGTGCAAGGAAGAGGAGGCTGTGGCATGAGGGGCATGATTAGACTCTAAGGATTCTTAACATTTTTTGTATCATGGACTCCTTTGGGCAATGTGATAAAGCATCCCTTCTCAGCATTATGTTTTTAAATGTATAAAATAAAAAGGATCAAAAGGAAACCAATCATGTTGAAATGTAGTTATTAATGTGTGTTTTTTTTAAATAAGTTCAAAAATTTTTAAGTTAAAAGTAAAAAAAAAATTTAATTAAAATTTTTAAAAATTAAATCAAGTTCAGATTAACACTGGCTAATCCCATATGAAGCTCTGATTAGAGAGTGGTGCCCAACGGCCTCTTACCAAATCTATTTCCTTTGCCAGGTGGCCATTGGTGCCAAATGGAGAGGAGTTATATTTCAAGCAAGATGTTCATCTACAAACACACCGGTATCCATACAATAAAACCCCATTTTAAAAGCATTTCATTATATCATGTATTTGGTTACCCTTTGAGTCAAATCTTTTTCCCCCTCTGAAACCAGACAAAACAGCTAAAACACAAGGAGGGAAAGTTTCTGGAGACACCTGTCATTTCAAAGACAATATAGCAAACACTCGACCTTAAATGCTATTCCTTATACTATTAGCCAATTTGTTGTGTAGGCCAAATTGGACATTACACTGAATGACCTAATAATGAATATACAGCTTCCCAAGATACTTGATAAAACACACATGTGAAAATCCCATCAATGATTTGTCTATGATCATGATGACATCATCATGCTCCATGAAAATCCTATTCTAGGTGCTTTATGATGATACAGACTTAAGGGATAACCCTGGGTTCTCCTAGTGGAACACAAACTTGGTAAGTTCCTCCCAACCCAGAAAGGACTTAGCCTATGCTAACATATATCTGAGGTCCTGATAGTAGAATGTATGTCTGAGGGCCTGGTAGTAGATTGAATGACTAAGGGCCAGCATAGTAAGGTTTGGTAAGGCTTATTATCAGAAGGTCAGCCCATGGCCGACCAACTTTTTTGGCCACAGTAACTCATTCAATCATCTACCAAGAGGTGGTGGGCTCATGATTCGTTTTGATAGTGGTAATACCCATGGGGATGAAAGTGTGGCTATTTAAAGCCAATGATGTGAAACTCAAATAGAAGCCTACATAAGTATCCCTGTGGGCCACATAGATTTAGAAAACCACATACTGACATGCTTTTATTGTATTTTTATTTATTTTGTTAGGTATTTCCCAATTACATTTTTTTTTTAGTAAGGCAATTGGGGTTTAGTGACTTGCCCAGGGTCACACAGCTAGTAAGTGGTAAGTGTCTGAGGCCGGATTTGAACTCTGGTCCTCCTGACTCCAGGGCTGTTGCTCTATCCACTATGCCACCTAGCTGCCCACCCCCAATTACATTTTAATCTTCTGAAAGTACTCAGGAATGTTGGGGGCCATATGCAGTCACTTGTGAAGTGCTAGATACCTCTGTTTTAAGTATTAGGGTGAAGTTGTGTGGAGAACTGTTATTAACATAAAATAAATCAGAGTCACTTGATCCAATAAGGGTAATTTTATATAAAACACATGTAAAATTCCAACCTTCTGCTTTAGAACCTGCCATGGCTCCCTAGTGCCCACTGTATCAAGTGCAAACTCTTCATCCTTCCTTGTGTCATAGATTTAGAGCTCAAGGAGATCATAGGGACTATTGAGTCCAGCCCCTTTATTTCATAGGTGAAGAAAGGAGTAATAGAGTATTTAAATGACTTGTTCAGGGTCAGATAGCAGGATGTGAACCCATAAACTGCCCCCCCACTTGGGTATTTCAGCCTGTTCTTAAGCTTCTTCCCCAAGACAAGCCATCCACTCCAGTCACTCAAGCCACCATACAAGGCGCTTGTTTTTCCATCTTGTATGCTTTTGATCAAATCCACCACTATTTATCATAAAAACTATATAAAATTTTTGTATTATACTTGTTTTTCTATGTCAGTAAGATGTGGAAAGATTTTTGCTGGCCAAAATACAGCACTGAGTAAGAAGGATTTTACTTGATTCAGTAGGGGACAGAGCCATGACCTTTCCTTCTGTTTCGAATTCATTTGCCTGCTAAGCCAGAGAGGCCCTTGGGAACATCTAAACCAGGAGAGACAGCTTTCTAGAACAGAAGGGTAGAATCTCATCCCAGGAATACTGGTAGGAAAGACTTCATCTTAGCCTGGGGGTATTCTGCCTGACTTTTGTTAGTGGATGTGATAGCTGTGATTAAAGAAGGTCATTGTTCCTTAAAAGGAAGAGGTTCTAAGCCCACTAAATCCTAGTCAGGCTAGAACAGAGATGGCTGGTTGTGTGGGTTTCTGGGTGTGTGTACACACACATATACACATACACATACACATACACATACACATACACATACACATACACATACACATACACATACACATACACATACACATACACATACACATACATCTATATACACACACACACATATATATATGAATGTCTATATACAGTATATACCTATATATATACACATATACATATATATCTACATACATCTACATACACATATTGTCTGTATAGGAATATGCCTATATATACATACATACACATATTTGTGTAGATGTACATATGCATTTATGTGTGTATGTGTGTATACGCATGTATATGTGTATTGTGTGTATACATATATACATGCATGCATACACACAAATGCAAAGATCAATGCTCACCAGCTACAGCAAGACCCGATTCTCTTGGCAGCCATCATGAAGTAATGCCGTTTGCTTACAGTAACTATAAAAAGCAACCAACAAAGAAGGGGTCCCAGTACAGACACCACACCCATTGGGGATCAGGCCCAGTGAGAGCAGTGTGATGATGTCACCCTATACATGTGTACTTCCTATATGATCCCCACGCAGACCTACCTTGCCTTACTAATAGTGTGTGTATTTGTGGGAGAGTGTGCCCTAAGTTTACAGGGGAGAGGGGGAAATGTTTCATTGCAGGGGGTGGTGTATGATGGACCTCTTTGGCAGTTTAGTGAAGTCTATGGACCCCTCAGAATGATGATTCATGCTTAAATACCCAAAATAAAATATATAAGATTACAAAGGAAACCAATAGTCATCATACAGTATACAAATATAAAATATCTTTTCTATAAAGTGCTTTCCCCCACACTATAAGAATCTGCTCACCCTTTCCTAATGAGTTAAGTGCAGCAAGTTAGAGATTGATTTGGTTAATAATCCTCCTCTTTTAAAAATGCAAACACCTTAGTTTCTTCTCCTTTGGCTAAAATCAAGGTTAAGAATGTCAGCATGTCCTTGTTGAGGGTTAAAGGACTAGTCCAGTCAAATGTCCTTCTTTCTAATAAAGGAGCTGAAAAGAATGGGATTTGTGACTAGGGAGAAGTGGGGAGGTGGTGACTGGAGCAGGTTATTCTGTCGGGTGGAGCAATTTCAGGGGTAAGGACTGTGAGTCAGACAGCACCTTGGGGCAGTGTGAAGTCATGGACAGTCAGCCTGGGAAGAGGAATTCTAGGAGTGGGAGAGCTGTAAGAAGGGTAATGGAAGAATACCAAAGATTTGTTGTTGTTGTTGAGTCATTTTAGTCACATCTGACTCATTATTATAACTGATAAAAATAATTGTATTACTGATAATAATAATGTAGCTAGCACCTGCTACATGCCAAGCTTTGAAATACTATCTCACTTGATCCTCACAACAACCCTGTGGGGTACATGCTATTATATCCCCATTTTTCACTTAAGGCAACTGAGGCAGGTGGTACTTCGGTGACTTGCCCAGGGTCTCACAGATATAGTGAGTGTCTGAGATAGATTTTGAACTCAGGTCTTCATAATTCCAGATCCCAAGCTCTACCCACTGTACCATCTACCTGAGGTTTTGTGTCATAGACCCCTTTGACAATCTAGGGAAGTCTATGGACCTCTTCTACAAATCATGCATAAAATAAAATATATAAATGCATAAAATAAAATATATAGGCTCACAAGGGAATCCAATTATATTGAAATACAGTTAACAAAGTCTTTTAAAAAAATCACAGGCCCCAAATTTAGAATGTTTTCACTATTACATGAACTCGTCCCCCTTTGCTAGGACCTAAGACATTTCCCCTGTGTGTATTTCATTAACTGTTTTTTTTTCCCTTCATGCCCAGTTTGAAGCCCAGATGATAAACCTCCCCTGTATATGCAAACTCTGTCTATATTCTCCCTGCAGGTCTGAATCTCTAGCTGAGCTAAGTAGCCTGCATACATTGACTGTTCCTTCTGGCTTATCATGTTATCCAAGCACTGACTCAGCTTAACTTTTTCTTTCTGCAATGTCCATCCCCTTCTTTCTGTACTGACTGTTCCTCCCCACGCCCCAAGTGTGACAACTTGCCTACAATCTGATCCATCGATCTCTAGCATAACCATGTGCCAGGCTCTGCACTAGATTCTGGTACTGCTGAGACCAATGAAACAATCCCTGCCCTCAGGGAGCTTACAATCTATCAGGGAGGACAACATGCCCTTGCCATCATATCACCTGCCCTGTCCTGCTGGCTTAGAGCTGCTCCAGGTGCTGGCACCATCCAACCTGACCCCAACTGCATCCTGAGACAGGCTTACCAGAGTTTCTAGAAACTCATCTGTTGCCTCCTAGGACAGGGAATCTATCTGATTAATCCCTTTACATATCAAAAAGTAATGGGAAATGGAAGAGCATGAGTCGTGCTTTCATTTTTAAAGTGTGAGATTTATAGTAAAGCCTCATTAATTCCATTCATTCAGAATTGATGATAATTTGACTTGGGTGGGCTTGAAGTTTATATTTATATTCTCCATGAAGAAAGCATTTGCTAAGAAAATGAACAGGAAAAAGGAGATTTTCAGGGACATGATCCTTCTTTTTCATAGTTATAAAAATGTTAGGACAATAATGTTTTGTCTACAAAACGTTCTGCTAATTATACATGAGTTTCAGCTATTAAAAACTAAGGTTCAGCCCAGGAACCACCTTTTTTTGGAAGACTATGCTAAGGAATAGAATCGAAAGCAACAAAATGATCTATTTGTTAAAAAATATCTGGAATTCATATGCCTCATTCATTTGGATTGCCCTCTAACTTTGAATTGGTCAAAAGTAGGAAGTTTTCATGCCAACTAATTTTTCAGTGTAACTTTGGAAGTTGATATAGTTTTAGTCATATAGCCTCTTCATTATTTGAAGGATCAAACGAGATCAATATCCCTTTAAGGTTCATAAGTGTTATCTTATTATTTTTTTTTTGTGGGGTTATGGGGATTAAGTGACTTGCCCAGGGTCACACAGCTAGTCAAGTGTCTGAGGCCAGATTTGAACTCAGGTACTCCTGAATCCAGGGCTGGTGCTTTATCCACTGCGCCACCTAGCTGTCCCCTTATAAGTATTTTCTTAACAGTCTTATGAGCTAGGTAGTGCTAGGTTTTTTTGTTTGTTTCTTTATTTTTTTGAAGATCCCGATTTTATAAATAAGGAAACTTGGGCTTAGAGAGACTAACTTGCTTAGCCTAAGGTTCCAAGACTTGTAAGTCTCAGGACTAACATTAAAGTAGCATATAAACAGGATCAACCATTTCTGAATTTTACAATTGAGAATATTGTTAGAAATATTTAGTCATCTTTCTGTTGTTGCTGTTGAGTTGTTTCAGTAACATATGTTTCTCCATGACCCAATTTGGGATTTTCTTGGCAAAGACACTGGAGTGCTTTGCCATTTCCTTCTCTAGTTCATTTTACAGATGAGAAAACTGAGGCCAACAGAGCAAAGTGACTTGCCCAAGGTCACACAGCTAATAACTGTCTGAGACTGGATTTGAACTCAGGTCCTCCTGACTCCAGGGCCAGCACTCTATCCATTTTGCCACTTAGCTGCCAGTCATCTTTCAGAGTCAACAAAAGCACAGGTAACTCCAATCATTATAGAACTTTGAGAGAATATTCCTGGGGCCTTCAATAAAGCTCAATCAGCATGATCTAATGAAAAAGTCACTTTCTTTGTTTTCAGAAGAGAACTAAATTAGAATCTGGCTTCTAATACATGCTACTTATGTGGCTCTGGGAATATCAGTGGGAGTGACTTTGGGCAAGTGGTTTAACCACCTTCTGTCCATTTCCAAGCCAAGCTGCCTTTAATGTGGCTACTCCCCTCATCCTTCTCTCTTCCTTCCCATTGGAATTGTCTTATTCTGGACTCTGTCCCCAGGATGCTGGGCTTTGATAAGTGAGCTTTCACCTTACCTTGGCCAGAACCAGGCCGCCATGACACTGCTTAGCCAACTCTACTTCATGCCACCCCCACACTCATGTACTCTACTCCACTGGCTTCCACCAATAGAATGTAATCTCCTTCAGGGCAGGGATTGCCCTGTTTGCCTGTTCTTGTAACTTATGCGCTTAGCACAGTGCCAGGACCATAATAAGCATATGAAATCAGGGAGTCAGTCAGGAGACATGTATTGTGTTTACTATGTGTTAGGCACTGTGCTAAGCCCCTGGGGGTACTAAAAGGAAAAAAAGTTGTTTTATTTTTCATTCTTAGCCTTAGTTTCTTTGTGTGTAAAATGGGGATAATAAAATACATTGTATCTACCCCCACTGGGGTGCTGAGAGGAACAGATGATAGATAGATAGATAGATAGATAGATAGATAGATAGATAGATAGATAGATAGATAGATAGATAGATAGATAGATAGATAGATAGATGGATGGATAGATGGATAGATAGATGGATAGATGGATAGATGGATGGATGATGGATGGACAAACAGATCCATATAAATATCAGTTTTGATTAGTCATTATTTTACCTATAAATACAGATCCTATTGGTCAAATCGTGGACAACTGAATACTTGGACCATTTAGGTGACTCTTTAGTTTTAATTTAGTTGCATGAATGATTTTTTCACAATCAATAACTTGCTACAAAGGTAATGTCATCACACCAACCAGTGGATGCTTTTAACTAATCAGACAAGATCCGGCCAGGACATTTAACTGGAGCTCTGCTTTAGACAAACAAATATGCATAATTAATTTCATGGCAAGACTGCACTAGGACTCAAGTTGGAGATCCTGACTCTGATGGGCCCTGGTCCTTATCAATTTTTAATTTTCCCATTACAGTCATGACCAGAACTAAAATAGAAGCCATAATATTGTTCTTTGTTGGTTTATTTCCTCTCCACATCTGTTCACTAATTGATGGAAATCAGAAAGAAAAAAATCCTGAACTTTACATTAAACATGGGATAGAGACAGCCTTTCCTTATATTGCAGAAAGGTAAATATTTTTTTCATTCTGTGATCCTGGGAGGAAGTAGAGTGAAATGGGGATGGGGGAGAGGAGTGCAAAGGAGGAGTAGAGGAGACATACATGAGCTATGTGCCTGTGTCTACATGAAATGGAAACTCCTACCCTAGCTGGCTGGGTTTTAATTGTTTTTTTGAATAATAGAAAACATTTGAGAAAAAGGAGAGCTCCCAATTAAAACTAACTACACTAGAGTGCAATGTTTGAAATTTTTCAGTTACCGTGTTCTTATTAAATTCTTAATAACAGTCAGGGAAAGAGGAAGAGGTTGGTGTGAGAAATACATTCTGTCCTGGGGTCACAGAGGAAACTAAATTCTTAAAAAGCTCTTTGAAAATCTGATCAAAATGCACACAATGTCCCTTACATTCTCATTCATGGGGGTAGGCAGCCAGATTCTCAGGATTATGGGTGGAATGCATTAAATGGTACACTAGTGGGTGGGAAGAGAGATACCACCCAAAGATCCTAGTTAGACACTGAGAGTGACTTATTCTGCAAGAGGGAAGAGTCAATGGGTTATAATGATGGCTTTCTGTTGGGTGACCTGGTAGCAGGAAGGAGCACTGCAATTGCTATAATTTCTATCTTTGCGGGTCCTTCCAGACTAGCAATAGATTAGCTAAAGGTTTACTCACTGGCATTAACTAGGAGCTGTCCCTGTCAATGAGGCTTAAGAAGCCATTACAGAAAGAAAGCAAGATGATAAATAGTTAGGGGCCAATGAGATTTATATTTCATTACTTCTCTGGAAGCTAGAATGCATGATGATGCCAATTCCTCAAGTGAAAGAAAAGCAAACCTGCATGATGGGGAGATCTAACAGGCTTCCTCATTCCTCATATAGGTAAAGTGGTTCTCTAAGGGAGCCCCAGATCATCTCATCCAGCTCCAGAGGGAATCTATTTTGCTGGGCTCCAGAATGTAGAACTATGAGCAATGGTGAATGTTTAAAAGAGACAGATTTTAGCTCAATACACAGTAAAACTTCCTAATAATGAGGTCTGGCCCAAAGTGGAATGAGCCACCATCTGGGAAGATAATGACTTTCCTATCACTGAGTGTGTTGAAATCAAAGATGGACATCAGGCAGCTAACAAATAAACCTTTATTAACATGTAGCATGTGTCAAGCACTGTGTTAGATGCTGGGAATACAAAGAGAAAAAATAGATCTAGTCCCTGCCCTCAAGAAGCTTACATTTTATCAGGACAAACGACTCCTAAGTCAATACAAAAGAAATAAAAAGTGTCGTTTGTAGACAGCATTTTCAGTCAGGTAGAGCTAAAAAAGTTCCTTCCAAGTCTTGAAACACTGTGATTCCAAACCGAGGCAGGGAAAGGATGATAAAGAAGTGTACGGGGCACATTACTACAGGGTTGTGGTAAAATAGTTAACCTTTACATTCGATAGTTAAATCTTTTAAGAGCAATGGATGATTTGGGGGTTTGTTTTGGGGGATTTTTTCTTTTCTTTGTATCCCCACCCCTTAGCACGGGGCCTGGGACATGGTAAGTATTTAATAAATGCTTATTGACTGGCTGGTTGACTCAGCCTTTCATCCACCTGTTCCAACAGCCATCTTACCCTGGAAGATCCCCTCACACCTTCAGCTTCTTCCTCTTGATTTGTTTCTTGGTGCACTATTTCTGCTTCTCACCCAGGAGGCATGCCTTTTATGTGTTGTCTTTCTTCATTAGACCATAAGCTACTTCAGAGTAAGGATTGTATTCCTTGTTGCTTCTGTTTACACTCTCAGTGCTTAGCAGGGTACCTAACACATAAAAAGTGCATATTATTAATTCTCTTGATTTGGCTTAACTATTCAACTAGTTCACACTTTAATATCTATTGGGAATAGATATTCTGACCCATCTAAATAATATAATCTACATCTAAATTATTGAATCAGTAGCGTTTCATTTTTCTTTTATATTTCTCTTTCCATTTGTACTAGGGTTAAACTTGTATTAAGTCTTAATAATCCCACTAGATTTTGAATTCTATAAGGCAAGGACTGAGTTTTATCTATCTTTGTTTCTCTGATATGACTTTAAATGTTTGATTGCTTGACATGGGAGACACTGGCACAGGACTACCCAGCATGGCGTGCCCTCATCAGGGAAGGCACTGTGCTCTGTGAGCAAAGCAGAACTGAAGTCATTCAAAACAAACATGAGATGGGCAAATTTAGAGAATCCAACCCAAATGTTCACATGGACTATTTTGTGCCCAATCTGTGATAGAGCCTTCCAAGCTTCTAGTGGTCCGATCAGCCAAAGTTGGACACACTGTAACTTGACTTTAACAAGTGATGTTATTTTGGTTCTCTTCAAGAAGAAAGGACAACAACCAACCAAATAGATCCCAGCTTCTTAAAACATGGGTTTTGACCCCATATGGGGTCTCATAACTGAATGTGATAGTCATTAAAATTTTGGCAACAGTAAAAGGTTATGTATACCTATTATATATACCTACATACCCAGAATCATGTAAAAATTTCTTGGGCAAAAAGGGTCATGAATGGAAAAAGTATAAGAAGCCTTGAAGTAGATAATTAATAAATGTTTATCTAATGAACAAATCTGGTAAAGCCTGTGACTCAGTTTTTTAAAAAATATGTTTTATTTATTTCATTAACTATTTCCCAATTATATGTAAAATAATTTTAACAATCTTTTTTATTTTGAGTTCCAAATTCTGCCCATCTCGCCTCCTTGAGATGGCAAGCAATTTGATATTATATATGTGAAGTCAGGCAAAACATATTATCCATATTTGCCATGTTCCAAAGGAAACACAGACAAAAAAAAAACAAGAAAAATAAAGTTTAAACAAAGGGTGTGCTTCAATCTGCATTCAAAGTCCATCAGTTTTCTCTTAGTAAGTGGAGAGCATTTTTTATCATGGGTCCTTTGGAATTGTCTTGGATCATTGTCTCAATCAGAGCACCCAAGTCTTTCACAGTTGATCATCCTTATAATATTGCTGTTACTGTGTACAATTTTCTCCTGGTTTTGCTCACTTCCTTTTGTATGAGTTCATATAAGTCTTCCTAGGTTTTTCTGAAACCATCCTGCTTATCATTTCTTATAGAACAATAGTATTCCATAACAATCATATACCACATCTTGTTCAGCCATTCCCCAGTTGATAAGCATCCCCTCAATTTCTAATTCTTAGCCACCACAAAAAAAGAGCTGCTATAAATGTTTTTGATACAATTAGGCCCTTTTTCCTTTTCTTTGTTCTCTTTAGGATACAGACTTAGTAGTGACATTGCTGGGTCAAAGAGTATACACAGTTTTATAGCCCTTTGGGCATAGTTCCAAATTATTCTTCAAAAGGGTTGGACTAGTCCACCAAAAGTTTATTAGTGTCCTAATATTTCCACATCCCCTTGAGCATTTGTCATTTTCCTTTTCTATCATGTCAGCTAATATGTCGTACCTAATGGTTGTTTTACTTTTCAGTTTTCTAATCAGCAGTTATTTAGAGCATGTTTATGTGACTATTGGTAGCTTTGATTTCTACTTCTGTTCACATCCTTCAACCATATATTAACCTGGGACTGGCTTGTATTTTTATACATTTGGCTAAGTTCCCTATAAATTTGAGAAATTAAGCCTTTATCAGAGAAACTTGCTATATTTTTTTTGAAACTTTCTGTTTTTCTTCTAATTTTGACTGCACTCTTTTTTATTTGTGCAAATGCTTTTTAATTTCAAGTCATCAAAATTATCTGTCTTACTTACCATTATCTTCTCTGTCTCTTGTTTGGTCATAAATATTTCCCTTATCCATAGATCTGACATGTACATTTTTCTGTGCTTCCCTAATTTACTTATCACCCTTTATGTCTAAATCATTTATCCACTTAGACCTTATCTTGCTATATAGTTCAAGATGTTGATCTGTGCCTAGTTTCTGCCAAACTACTTTCCAGTTTTCTCAACAATTTTGCCAAATGATGAGTTCTTACCCCCAAAATTTGGATCTTTGATTTTTATCAACCACTAGATTACTATAATCATTTACTACTATGTATTGTCTACCTGATCTATTTCACTGATCTACCACTCCATTTCTTAGCCAGTACCAGACTGGTTTTTTTGTTGTTGTTTGTTTGTTTTTGCAGGGCAGTGGGGGTTAAGTGACTTGCCCAGGGTCACACAGCTAGTAAATGTCAAATGTCTAAGGCTGGATTTGAACTCAGGTACTCCTGAATCCAGGGCCAATGCTTCATCCACTGTGCCACCTAGCTGCTCCCTGTACCAGACTGTTTTAATGATTACTACATTGTAATGTGTTTGAAATCTGGAACTGCTAAACTGCTTTCCATCACATTTCTTTTTGTTGCTTCTCTCAATATCCTTGACCTTTTGTTCTTCCACATGAATTTTGTTATTTTTTCTAACTCTATAAAGTAATCCTTTGGTAGTTTGATTGGTATGGCACTGAATAAGTAAATTAATTTAAGTAGAATTGTCATTTTCATTATATTACCTGTGATAAAATAATGGAATTTGGCAGATGCCCAGGGATCCCACCTAAATGATGTAGTACTGTTTGGGAAACCAACTAGGGATGATTGGATATGGGCCACACCTGGCCTGCCCTGAGTGATGTATGCTGCTGATGTCAGCAGGGGGACCACTCTCCACATCCAGCTTGAAGGACCTCCCTTTTAGGGGAGGGAGAGTAAGAGTAGAAAAGGAAATGCTCACTAAGGGGAGCTCGTCTTTCCTGTCGGTGAGCTTCTGGGAGTAGACTACTAAAAGACTGCACAGCTGTTTCCTATTGAAACTACAGACCCCAAATGGTGAGTTAATAAAAATGAGTCTGGCTCTTTGAATTAGCTGAGCTGCAAGCAAGTTTGGGGATTGTGTGAACCTTTGCTAGAGCCAGGGAGCTTATCCATTTTCCTTTTTCCCTATTCCCTTGTCATTGGCTTAATTAATTTCACCTTTGCTGTGTATTTTATTCCCATTAATAAAACCTGATTTGTTTGTGGAAAAGAGGCTGTTAATCTCCTTTCTTATTGGCCTGGGAGAAATAACAAAAAAAGGCAGTTTGGAGGGAAGAAACTTTGGACCTAGAGGTCCCTCATTATTTTCTGAACCCCAATATTATGGTGAGCCACCCAATTGACTCTCCCCATATTAAATTTGGCCCCTACATACCTCTGCTTACCCATAAACCATTGATATTTCTCTAATTGTTTAGACATATATTTGTGAAAAGTGTTTTATAAATGTGTTTTCCTCTCAATAGTGCCCTATTCAACTTCCAAATGACTGAACATGTCACAAGGGCAGAAGAGTCATTCTTGCTGGGAGGCACTGTCCAGTTTCTATAGGGAAATCAGTAATTTAGAAGTATTAAAAAGAAACTCTTGTTGGCTCCTTTAAAAAAATACTCTATTTTAGTTCTGGTCACAACTGTAATTGGAAAATTAAACAATTAAAATTGGAAAATTTGACAAGCACCAGGACTCATCAGAGCTAGAATCTCAAACTTGATAGTGAGTAGTCTTGCCATGAAATTAATTCTGCATATTTGTTTGTCTAAAGCAAAACTCCAGGAAAATGTCCTGGCTGGATCCTGGCTAAGTAGTTAAAAGTATCAGCTGGTTGGTGTGATGACTCCCAAGTATTTTATATTATCTGTAGTTATTTTAAATGGAATTTCTCTTTCTATCTCTTGCTGCTGGGCTTTGTTAGTAATATATAGAAAGACTGGTTATTTATGTAGATCTATTTTATATCTTGTGCCTGTGGTAAAGCTGTTGTTTCAATTTAGATTTTTAGTTGATTCTCTAGGGTTCTCTAAGTATACCATCATATCAACTGCAAAAAGTGGTAGTTTTGTTTACTCATTGCCTATTCAATTTCTTCAATTTGTTTTTTTTTTGTCTTTCTGTTTTAGCTAACATTTCTGGTACAATATTGAATAATGGTCATGATAATGGACATCATTGCTGCACCCTGATTTTATTGGGAAGACTTCTAGTTTATCCCCATCACAGATACTGCTTAATTGTGGTTTTAGATTGTAACAGGTAAAATTAAATGTGGTGGCCCTGTTACTCTCCCTAGTGTAGGGAAAATTAGTTGGGGTTTCTAATATATTTGTTATTTTGAAATTAGAGGCCACTGTACCAGTTTGGGGCATTAAACATTTATTAAAATATATTAGATATTAGTAAAGAAAGAACACATGGAGTTCAGAAAGTTCAGAAGCCCATCATACATAATCAGAGGCACTCACCACCTCAGAGTCTCTGGCCAAAAGGAGGAAGATCCTGCCCCTGTCAGAGTGGAAGCTCCCTGAGGGTCTGGAAGAGAGGTGGTTCCTATATACCACTCTAAGCTAATTAGCCAGCATCACCCAAATCCATGGGTTTACTGGATTTGAGGGCAATCCATGAGTAGAATGTGCTGAAATCAGAGTTCAGATCCTCTGGCAGACAAAGGCTTTCAAGGTAGGTGTGGTTTTGAGTGAGGTAACTTCCTGACTCTGGGATGACCTTAAGAAAGGTCAGCCAGGCTCTCTCAGCAGGGGGGAGCCCTGGAAGTCCCAAAACCCCTATTATTAATAATCTTCTCACATGATACTAATTATCATTTTAAGGCTCAATTTATTCCTATGCTTTCTAGTGTCGTATTTTGTCAAAAGCTTTTTCTGCATCTATTAAAAAATCATAAGATTTTTATTGTTTTTGTTATTGCTGTGCTCAATTATGCTGATAGTTCTCCTAATAGTTAACCATCCCTACATTCCTGGAATAAATCACAGCTGGTCATAGAGTATGATCTTTGTGATATTGTGCTATAATTTCCTTGTTAGTGTTTTATTAAAATTTTTACATGAATATTCATTAAGGAAGCTTGTCTATATTTTTCTTTCTCTGTTTTTTTGCTCTCCCTGGCTTAGATATCAAAAATATATTTGTGTCATAAAATGAAATTGGTAAGACTCCATCTTTACCAATTTTTCAGAGTTTATATAATATTAGAATTGATTATTCCTTAAACATTTGGTAGAATTCACTTGTGAAGCCATCTGGTCCTAGGGATTTTTCCTCAGGGAGCTCATTTATGGCTTGTTCAATTTCTTTTTCTAAGATCAGGCTATTTAAGAATTCTATTTCCTCTTCTGTTAATCAGAACAGCTAATATATTTGTAAATATTTATCCATTTTACTTAAATTGTCAGTTATACTGGCATATAGTTGGTCAAAATAACTCCTAATAATTGGTTTAATTTCATCTTTGTGCATTCAATCTTTTCATTTTTGATACTATTGATTTGGTTTTCTTTCTTTTTAAATCATTTACCCAGGGATTAATCTATTATGCTGGGAGTTTTTTATAAAAAACATTCCTAATTTTATTTATTCAATTTTTTTTAGTTTTTACTTTCAATTTTATTCATCTCTGCCTTAATTTTTAGGGTTACACTTGGATGTTTAATTGGGAGTTTTTAATTTGTTCTTTTTCTAGTTTTTTTTAGTTGCATGCCCAATAAATTGATCTTTTCTTTCACTCTTTTATTCACGTCCACATTTAGAGATAAATTTCTCCCATGTACTACTTTGACCACATCCCACAAATTTTGGAATATCTTATTGGAATTTATTTGGAATTGTCTCAATGTTGTCATTCTCTTTATTGAAATTATTGATTGTTTCTGTGATTTGTTCTTCGGCCTACTCATTCTTTAAGATTAGTTTATTTGGGGGCAGCTAGGTGGCATAGTGGAGAAAGCACTAGCCCTGGATTCAGGAGGACCTGAGTTCAAATCCAGCCTCAGACACTTGACTCTTACTAGCTGTGTGACCCTGGGCAAGGCACTTAACCCTCATTGCCCTGGGGGAAAAAAGATTAGATTAATTTACAATTAATTTTTAATCTATACTTCTAGAGATTTTTATTTATCAAATGTAATTTTATTGTACTATGGTACGAAAAGGGTACATTTAATATTTGTGCTTTTTTGCATTAATATGTGGTCAATTTTTGTGAAGGTGCCATGAAGAAAAAAAAAAAGGTAGCTGAGAAAAAGTATACTCCTTTCTATTCCGATTCAGTTTTCTCCAGAGGTCTATCATATCTAACTTTTTTTTTAATTTATTTATTTGTGGGACAATGAGGGTTAAGTGACTTGTCCAGGGTCACACAGCTAGTACGTGTCAAGTGTCTGAGGCCGGATTTGAACTCAGGTCCTCCTAAATCCAGGGCTGGTGCTCTATCCACTGCGCCACCTAGCTGCCCCCATATCTAACTTTTTTAAAGATTCTATTCATCTCCTTGATTTCTTTCTTATTTATTTTATGATTTGATTTATCTATCTCTGAGGGGAGAAAAATTGAGATTTCCCCCCCCACCACCACCGTTTTGCTATTTCCTCCTATAATTCATTTAACTTTTCCTTTGAGAATTTAGATGCTATGCCATTTGATGTATATATGGTTAGTATTTATATTACTTCATTGTCTCTGGTTCCTTTTAACAAGATGTAGTTTTCCTGTTTATCCCTTTTAATTAGGTCTATTTTTGCTTTGCTTTGTCTGAGATCATGACTTGCACCCTTGCCTTTTTTTTAATTCAGTTGAAGCATAATAGATTCTGTTCCAGCCCCTTATTTTAATTCTATGTGTGTCTGTTTCAAGTGTGTTTCTTGTAAACAACATGTTGTTGGATTC
This sequence comes from Dromiciops gliroides, assembly GCF_019393635.1. Taxonomy (NCBI): domain Eukaryota; kingdom Metazoa; phylum Chordata; class Mammalia; order Microbiotheria; family Microbiotheriidae; genus Dromiciops; species Dromiciops gliroides. The sequence continues at coordinate 48,456,349 of NC_057865.1, read as the reverse complement.
CACTTCTGCTTTATGGATGAGTTCATCTCATTCACATCCACAGTTATGAGGACTAAGTATGCATTTCCCTACATCCAATTTTCTTCTGATTTTCCTTCTTTCTCTAAATAAAATCATTCTATACATAGTTCTATTTATCAGTTCTTTCTCTGGATTCAGATAGTGTCCTTCTTTATATGTCCTCTGTAATTAATTTTGATATATAATAGTCAAAATGACTTAGTCACCCAAAGTTTTTCTTAAAACAATATTGTTATTGTGTACAATATTCTCTTGGTTTTGATCATGTCATTCTTTATTATTTCATGCAAGTCTATCCATGTTCTTCTAAGACCATTGAGTTCATAATTTCTTATAGCACAGTAGTATTCCGTCACAATCATATACCACAATTTGCTCTATTTTTCCCCAATTGACAGATATCCACAGAATTTCCAGTCCTTTGCCACCACAAAGAAAGATGCTATAGATATTTTAGAACATATAGGTTCTTTTCATTTTTCCCTAATCATCTTGGAAAATAGACCCAGTAGTGGTATTGCTGGGTCAAAGGGTATAGACAATTTAATAATTCTTTGGGCATAATTCCATATTGTTCTCCAAAATGGTTTGATCAGTTCAATTCTATTTTTAAGGTAATATTTTCTTCTATATTTTTGTGCCTCTTTTACTGAGCTATAAATTGTCTTTTCATAATTTTCTTCCTTTGCTTTCATTTCCTTACCTAATTTCTCCTCTTACCACTCTGATTTTGAAAATCACTTTTTACTTCTTCTAGGAGTTCTTGTTGAACTTGTGTCCAATTTACTTTTTTTTTCCTTTGAGGCTTTGCTTATAGATTTTTCTTTTACTTCATTGTTTTATAAGTGTGTGACTATCTTTCTTGTCACTATAGTAGATTTTTATGATCAGTTTCTGTTTGTGTTCTTTGCTCATTTTCCACTCTATTCCTGATTTTGAAATTAATGTTAAAGAGAGGGAAAAGGCACTGCCCAAGCTTCAGGCTATTTTTGCACTATTGTTTTCAGAGCTAGTTCTAAGGGTTTGGAAATTTTCAATGCTTCCAAGGTGGTATTATCTTAGGAGAGGTATGGTCACTGCTCTCCTGGTCTGCCTTCCAGCCCTTACCTAGGAGGGTACCTGATCTCTTGGGACTAAAAGGGCTCTCACTCCCTTTTGACCAAAAATGCTCTTTTCCACCCTTGAACCCAGAAATGGGCATGGGCAATGGATTTTCCAAGCAGCATCTGGTCCTGTGTGCAGTGCTAGCATAGGGGTCTCCTGTAATCTTTCTTACCAGGTGTGAGCCCCCCCCCTTACTGTCTCCAGTTTAAGAACTCTTAAAGCTGCTGTTGCTGCTATCCCCATCACCTAGTCCCACCACCACTGCTCATCCATGTTGGCTCTGGCCAACCTCCACCCCTTTGTCCCAGATCTCTCTTTCCAACCTCCTAATTTGTCTGGTGTGGGAAACTGTATCACTCTGACCTTTTGCTGGCTCTGCCACTCCATATTTCTATTTGAGTTGTTATTTTAAAGTTGTTTGGAGGGTAATGTTGAGAGAGCTCAGGTGAGTGCTTTCTCCACTCTGCCATCTTGACTCCACCCCCAAAAGTCCAGACCATGCTTAAATGCTTAAAACAAATATATGGGGTTATAAAAGAAACCAATTATATTTAAATACAGTTATCAAAATTTTTTTTAATTGTGGCTTTCAGGTTAAAAAATTCTTCTGTAGAGTATACATAAGGTAAGGGAGAATGAGGGGGGAAAGGATAAGGCCAGGCTTACAGGCCTGGGTGACTAGAAGGATGGTGGTATCTCTATAAGAGAAACAGGGCAGTTTCAAAGAGGAGTGCATTTGGAGGAAGAGATAAAGAGTTCTATTTTAGCTACAGTGAGTTTGAGATGTCTCTGGGGTATTCAGATTGAAATGTCCAATAGGTAATTGAACCCAAGTCTATGAGGCTACTAAAATGATGAGACTCATAAGTTACAATACAAAAGTTCTCTCTCCCCAGCCTCCTTCCCAGTTTTATTTAATCATACTTTGCATTAGAATTCAAAGATTAAAAGGGGGGGGAGTCCAACCTGCAGAATCCTAAATTTTACCATTTGCCACTTTTGAAGGCAGCTTCTTAAATACTGAAATCTCTGCATTCCCTCCTCAGTGCTGAGCCAAAAGACCAAAGTCATCTTTGTAAGCTAAGCAGGAAATAGCTAGCAGCTGACTTCATTAGTCCAGTACAGTCATACTTGATGCCGAGAAACAAGTTTCAAGTGTTATCTTGTGTTTAAACCATATGATTTTTCTAATCTAAAGGATAAGCCAACTAAAGCCTGACATTCCTACTCACCTGTGATCAAAAATCTACATGAAACAAAGTTTCTTAGGCAGTTTTTGTGAACTAAATTCACTGGATCTCAAAGTCTTGCAACTCAGCGGCCCACCCTGACCTATATAATTTAGCAATCAAGCTGACATGACAGCTACATTCAGAATGTACTTCCTTTTTTTTTCCCCTTGCATACTAACGGCTCTTTGGTAGCAGCGTATGCACATGAGGTAGATTTGCTGTTTCACACCTGGCATCCCAAATGACTGCCTGAGTTAAAGGGACAGGATAACCCAGAGGGTTGAATACTCAACCAGGCAGCAGGAGGCCACAGTTCAGTCTCTGTCTCTGTTGACTTCCCATGTGACTTCTGGAAGGTTGCTTAACTTCTTCTGGGTCTCGGCTTCTCTGTAGGGAACTCAAGAGATAATACTAGTGGAGGCCACCTGACTGTTCTGGAGGATTAAAGATAAAATTGGTCAAGCTCTTTAAGCCATTTCAAACTAAACTGCAGGAAAAGAACAAAGTATCATTTTATTTTGGTCCATTTCTATAGGATTATTGAAATAACCTATAGGAATAATAATAAAAGTAACTGACATTTATATAGGATCATAGATCTGAAGCTAGAAAGAAACTCAGAGATCATTTAGTCCATCCCCTCCTCTTTGCAAATGAGGGAAGTGAGACTCAGAGACATTAGGTGAGCTACCCGTGGTTACATAGCTATGAAATATTCAGGTGGGGATTGAACCTGGATCTATCCACTACACCATACTGCCCCTATAGGACTTGAAAGTAGTTCCTAGGATCACAGCTTGAGACCTAGACAGGGCCTTAGAAGTAATCAAATCTCCTCATTTTACAAATGAGGAAACAGTTCCAGAGAGGTCAAACCACTTTCCCAAGGTCGCCCAGATAGTAAATGGCAGAAGTGGGATTTGAACACTCAGGTCCTCTGATTCACATAACAGATACTTACCTATTCCCAACCTCCCAATTCCACACCAAAGCCCCAAGGATCAAGGAATGACCTTTGGGATTCCCAATAGTAGCTAAGAGGAGGAGTCTCATCCAGCAGTAAAACTGTGCCTGGATTTTAATTTGGTGGGAACGATGCTATGTAAAAACTGCTTAAAATCTGAGCCTCATCTCCCCAGGGAGCAAAGTGACATAGGGGAGAGTGGAGGCCTCAGGCACCAGGAGGGAAATATTTGTACTTGTATTCTTATTATATCTTCAAAGTAATTTTCCATTCGTAAAAACTAATTGATGTTAATAGGTTAAATGGACCTGGAACCTTAACCAATCACTGATGGTTAACCAGGTTGGGGGAGGAACATACTGGAAAGGGGGCTTGAGCAGATAGCATTAGATAAAGACACACCAACCCCTCAGGGAAGCCCCTCCCCCCCCCAACCATAAGGAAGAGACATAGGCAGCCTCCATCTGGAAAGTGGGGCTAGAGATAGATCACATAAGTAAGTGGTGGTACTTGCTAGAGGGTTCTAGTGACTTGCCCTGGGGGTCACACAGCAAGTTGATATCAGAGGCAGAATTTGAACCTTCCCAACAAAATAAGTACAGCCCTCTATCCACTGTGCCAGGCTAGCCTCAAATCACCTCCAGTAAGTAACTTGGTTCAGGAAGAAGGTATTACAGAAATAGAGTGTTCTCATCCAACCAGGCAGTGAATCTAAATAGCCATGTGATTGTCTTTCTTCCCCTGCTTGTGACAGAGGGTTTGGTGCCTCCTGGGTCAGTTTTACTGGCAGAGATGAGACTGTTTCAGGCCTTCTGGGGACATTGTGTATGTACTATCATCTTGAGCTGAGAGAGTTCATTACTGAAAAGTGTATTCTGTGGGTGGGAAATAAAAACAACAGGCCCCAGATAGCCTAGAGCCAAATTCATTACTTGTGGATTCAGTGCTAATGATTTGGGGAGATCTCTACTGTTTAATATTTCATTGGTTTAGCTACAGTGTGGAGAGAGAGGCCTTCTAAAGTGGGCTCTCCTAGAGCAGAGTCTCTGAGGTTTTTCTATTGTGAGACACTGAACTGGGGCATGGATAAGGCATATCCTTTCTGGAGGATGATTGTCCATTGGCTTATAAAATTCTTGAAATAAAGCCCAGACCTTTTGGAGTCAATACTCCCTTACATGTAGCAGCCACCGCCCATGTCAGATTAAAGCTGGAGAGTGAAGCCTATCAAGGGAGATTTTGGTTGGAGCCTAGTGCTGCCTATCCCAGGGCTGATCACCCATTTCACAAGTTCCTATTCTCCAGGTCATCAGGAGCTGGGAGCTGGGAATTGGGATGGGTGGGTGTGGTTTTGTCACAGATCCCGTTCTCATTCTTCACTTATAAAAGATCCACTGTTTACAAAAGGGTTGGGGAGATAAAAGTACCAATTTGATTATTGACCCTTTGGGGATTATTATTAATATTTTTTTAAGTTGAAATGAGCTTCAATGGCTCTGTGACTAGCCAGAATACAAAAATGAAACAGGCAGGTTGTGTAACTACATGTAACCCAGATGTTAATTAGACCCTGGTCCCCAATAATTATGGTTTCAGGTACAATGGTGGGGGGGGGTCTCTTACTAAGTCTTCCTGGTTTATACCTCCACCAAGGCTGGAAATGGTAGTATTTGGCTCATTTTGTGCTTCCCATGAAGGCTCTCAGTGTCATCTTCCCCATGCTCCACCCCTATCCCAACCCCTGCAAGTCCTCAGGCTAAAGAGACGCTATGTATAGAACAGGTTTTATTTAATCTGACAACAGAATAGGCTAATACATGAGTTCTTCAACTGTCATTCAGTCAGTCAGTCAACAAGCATTTCATTTTCCTTCCCTTTATGGAGAGTGTCAATAATCCCTCCTCATGAGGGATCCTTCCCTCAGGACCTACCCAATTTGCATGTTGCACAATACCTACAAAGCGAGAGATAGGATAGGCAGTTGTAGCTCTTTAATATTAGCCAGAGCAAGGTCAAAAGGTTTGCTCTTGATCATCAATGGATTCTATCTCAAATAATTAAAGAAATTATCTAGATAATTCAAGCCAACAAAGCACAGTTACTGGAAACATCCAGATCGTTGAAACTTAATGGGGATTTTGCTTCAGTTACATTGATTGTAACTCAATCCTCCACTTTGCATTGCATGGGTAGGTCCAGGGGCAATATGATTCTATTTTCTTCCCAGACCTTATAAAAATGAAATAGATGCAAACTGGAAAAGAGAGAGGGGGGGGAGGAAGAAAGAAAGAGAAAGAAAGGAAGGAAGGAAGGAAGGAAGGGAGAGTAAGAAAGGAAAGAAAGCATGAGTTAATGAAAATGCACTTATCAAATGTTTACATTGGGACAAGAACCATGCTAATCTCTGCACATACAAACATAATAGTGAAGCAATCCCTGCACTCAAAGAGGTTACATTCTGGTATAGAGAAACAATGCATATAGTTGTGTTCATCTTCAGGGCAGATGGCAAGGTCCAACAGTCCAGGTGGTGAAGAGTGAAAGGCAAGGCCTGGGGGCATAGAGGGTGACCATCATGCAAACCTGCCCTTTTGCTGCAATAAAACCTAACAAAGTTACAGGTCAGCATATTCCCATTTGAGCTGAACCCACAACTGAGAATCCCTGACACAGGGGTTGTAAGCAACAGCGTAATAATAACAGTTTGCTGAAGTCTCACCATCTGTCTCATAGTTTTAGCAACCCACCCACAACTGTCCCCTACTAAAATTAGGAAGAAAAAGCAGAGCATAAATACTTTACCTAACATTTTCAGCCAGCCCCTCCCACTCTTATTGTCAAGAACACAGCAGCTGCCAAAAAGAATAGCACCAACATCTTGGTTTAAGAAAAAAATTATATATTTTTTTTAATGAGCATAGGCCCTAATGTTAAGCTGATACGCATCAGATGCTAGCTCTAGAAGCCATCTAGTTCAGTTTCCTTCTTTTAAAGTTAAGGAAACTGAGGCCTAAGGAGATTGAGTTGCTTGCCCCAAATATAGATTGGTAGAGCCATTTTGGCCTGAAGCTTCAGAAAAATGAAGAATTAATTGAAAATAAAGATAAAAAATTTATTAAGTGCTTGCTATGTGCCAGGAATGATTAGATTAGAGACAATATGAAAGGAGGAAAACATCTCACACTTATAGTCATTCTTCTTCATGTTCTCATCCCTCTGATGGTGAAAAGCATGAAAGTCAGGATTTAAACCCAAGTCCTCTTATTCTAGACCATACCCACAGTCTCCTACTTAAGTAAACAAAGCAAAGTGACAGGATCCAATCTCATTTTGGACACAAAAATGTAGATCTTTGGCAATCTGGTAAAGTCTCTTAACCCCATCAGAATAATTCTTTTAAATGCAAAAAAAAAATAATAAAAAAGCTTTCTAAGGAAACTAATTATGTGAAATACAAGTATTGAATTTTTTTAAAGTTCACAGCCCCCAGGGTTAGGAACCCCTGGAATAGAGAGGCATAAGAGAATTGAAGAAGAATGATTAAGAAAGTGAAATATTTTCCCTTTTTCGTGTTCTCTGATTTAACCATTACTGACACACAGTAAACATCTAATAAATGCTTTTTAAAAATTTCAATGAGTTATTTATTTTTCTGAAGCTCTCCTCCAAAATGGCCAAATCAATCAATCAATCAACTACTAAACATTTATTAAGGTCCTACTATGTGCTAGGCACGGCGCTAAATGAATAGCAGCAAGAGATCCCAGAGTTATATAAATTGAGTGATGTCACTTTTTGAGCACAAAATGATCACACTCTCGGCACCATATAGCATGACGAGGATCTTTCTGAAAAATAAGACATGCAGAATAATGATTCTTGGATCATATTCCCTCTTCCCTTCCTCTGATTCCTTCCTCCCTTAGCTTCCCATTCAGTGAATTTGTGACTTGCTAGCCAATTCAAGGAACTGGTCCCAGGCAGTTTGTGCTTACATATAAGACTATTCACCAATTCTTGTTAACTAAAGATTCCATAAAATGGCCCCAGGCAAAAAAAAATTGGATAATTCTGCTGATGGTTTTCATACCCTGCCCTTGTGGTGAGCATTCCATGCTACCTACAAGGAATAGCTGCAAAGGCGGCCCAGCATCATCCCTGTCTTTAGGTGGACTTCATCAGCTATAGGCATCTTATCAGCTAAGAGCAGCCTCTCCTAATGACATGATAAATATTCCGGAATCCAAGCATCAGTTATCAAGAGATTCCAATCATGGCCAATGCTTAGAGCAGCTATTACAGCCTTAATGCCAGTAACCCTTTGTACTTATCTCTGTAACCAGAGACATTGAATAGCTTTTTTCATGTCTCCTCTCCTGGTCACTAAGAGCTGAATTCATATAAAATGTCTTCATGCCTAGGGAGCTCACAATCCTGATGTGAAAACTGAAAGAAGAAATTTGCGTGTAAGAGTAAATAAAAAGTGTTTCTTCTAGCATCTGACTCTATTTGGTCCACAGAAAGAAAGGCAATTTGTCTCATTTGGTAAGGAAAGAGATTCCTCTCAAAGCAAACCTAGCCACTTCCTGGATTATTTCAACAGAAGCCAACATGTCTCCACTATTAAAAGACTTTATTTTGCCTCTTTGCCCTAATGAAATTGATTTACAAGTTCCCAGATCTAGTGGCACTCATGACCTCATAATAAAGTGCTGGACTTTCATGAACCACATTCAGACTTGAAGACTACCCACTAGTAATATTTTTTTACTTCACGCTCCCACAATAAGTCTCCCTGGAACAATCATAATCATTTCTCATAATTCATTTCTAACTCTCCTAAGATTATTCAATCCTTCAATAAGCATCAAGTTAACCAAGCATAGAACATAGAAAAGATTTATTTTATATAACAAAAAATACAGAAGGGGCTTTATTCTGGAAACTTTTAGAAATTTCCCTTCTGGTGAGCTCCACCTTCCCCAGGAATCTATACAGTCATTCCAAGCTTATAGTATCACACTGAGATCATAACTCAAGGTTGCTAGCATTGATTCCAGTGGTGTGCTAATACATATATCACCTCTCTTGAAAAAAAATGTCACAGGACTCAGTTTTAAGTTTAGTTTGCATTATTAACAGTTTCTCTACCACTAACTTTAATCTAGATAATCAACAAAACAATAAATTAAACCCTGATTAGTAGCTTTTGCCAATTTCTGAGGTGTAAATACTCGAAATAGAAATTTAAACTGAAGATTGAATAATCACCTATCCTAAGCTTGTTCAAGCTGGCTCCAGCACAATCCTAGTTGATTCCCTTCTCCCAAAACTGCAACTTCCATCTGGCTCAAGGGACCAGTTAAGTGCATAGTTTGGATTTGCTCCTTCACCGAATGGTTCTGTATCATTTTGTTCTTTGGTTCTATCTACTCCTCTGGGTTCCCTGTTTCACTGATTTCTCTTCCTCTCTCAGTGCCCTCTCACTCCATTGCCAAGTTCACATGTCATCATTCTTTCTCTGGTCCATGTGGCTTGGTAATACCTCAGCCTCTTTCTCCTATGAAATGTAGGGAGCACCATTGCTCTACAAGGATGCTCTAACTGCTGTTGCTGTCTCTACTTTTGTAGCTGTCAACCCTTTCCCTTCCTTCAGGAAAATGTTATAGCTCTCACAATGAGATAATCAGCATAAGTGAACACCTTTCCAGTTCTTTTGTAAGTAAGGCCTACAGCCACAATTGGCTGGCCTTTTAGGTGGCTCCATGGACTTGCTGACTCACTTGCCTCAACCAATGTTCTCCATTCTACTTTCCTAACCAAGTTAGAGCAACTGAATTCTATTTACCTGTTCTTTGCCTCAGAATGTAAGTGGTGTGCCCCCCCACACACACACATGGTCACTACCATTTGCTGAATCAACTCAAAGCTGGGGAAAATGGGGCAGGGCAGGGAGGGGAGACAGAAAACAAAAACACATCCATTTGCCATTTTGGCTACTGCCATATCCTCCTCCTCCTTCACCTTCAGCCTCCCTATGCTAGAATCAAGTCATTAAGGCTCAGAGAAGCCTAAAGAAAGCACAAGAAATATAGGGTGAGAGAAGAGGAGGAGGAGGAGAGGGAATAAAGCTGGCAGCCACTTCCAACAACCCTAGAATGGGAATGAAGGAAGGAAGGAAGGGAGGGAGGAAGGAAATAAGGAAGGGAGGAAGGAAGGAAGGAAGCAGCTTTAATTCCAAAGATTCCTGTTCCCATCACACTATTTACATTGGACTTAAATCAAGGAGATCTGATTTCAAATCTCATCACATATACTTAATACTACTGACCCCAGATGAGTCACATCACCTGACTCAGTTTCTCCATCCATAAAATAAGGATGGTAATAGCAACTACCTACCTCATACATGACATATGAAAAGTGATTGGCAAACCTTAAAGCACCATATACATGCTAGCTGTCATTGATATTATTCAATTCAACAAGTATTAGTTCACAAAGATTCATTTTCCCTTCATACTATTTAATTCAACAAGGGTTCATCAAACTAGGTGCTGGAATTTCAAAGGCAAACATGAAAATAGTGCCTGCCTTCAAGGAGTTTATGCTCATGGTTTAGAAATCTATTGTTCATTGGGGTATAAATACCCGGGAAATTCACCAAGTACTGGCCTCTGCATACTCCCACTATCTTATAACCTTCAACAAAAGCAATTGTGAAATCGTGTTGGTTGGCAGGAGGTAGAGGAAGCTGTTGAATGAAACATTCATTTGCCTCCTGTTGGGAACTGCCAAGCATCTGTGATTTCCACATAAGAGAGTGGGGGGTATAGAAGGGAAGGAATTTCTTTTGAAAAAAAAAATGTCTCAGTGGCTCATGACTTTAGAGCTGGAATGGGCCTGAGAGGTTATCTAATCCAACCCCACGTTTTACAGAGAAGCAAACTGAGTCCCAGAGAGATTCAGTAGTTTACCCAGTATTGTGGTCCACAATATTGGTGGAATCGGGAAGTGGCAAGCTAACCCCTAAAGCTCCTGCAACCTCGGGTAGAACTGTTACAAGCAAGAAAAGTGGGGAATGGGCCTGGAACAGTTTGGGTTAACGTTGCTCCCTCCCCAGGTAGATATGGGATCCAGCCATGGGCAAGAGGAGAATAAAAGTAGCTTTTAGTTCTTTGGTGAGGTGCCCATGAGGCTCCAGGAAGCCCCTTGCCAACTGCTTTAAACCTTTTTGCCATTGTTTATTGTTGTTGTTGTTTCTATCTTCCTGAACAACCTGAGGGTATTGGAATATGTTTTTAGTCAAAAGGGATTATTTGTTTGAGCCCTCAGCACTGATGAATTCACTGTGCCAGATAAGAAGAAGCAACTCTGATTCCTAAGGTCATAGAGATAGTAAAGGGTACAGTCAAGATTTGAAACCAGCTCCTCAAACGCCAAAGTTCATATGTAGTCTTTTCACTGAACCACGCTGTGACTGACAGTGTGATATGGAGTTAGGGAAATGCTTCCTGAAACAGAGGTGATGTTCCAGGCTTCCTAGACCATTAATGCAGCAAAAGCCCTGGAGATCAACTCCAAACCCATCATTTTACTGAGCAGGAAAGTGAAGCCCAAATAGGTAAAATACTTTTCCCAGCCTCTTTCAGATAATTCAGGTCTCCTGAAATGGAGATGAGTACACTTTCCACACTGCTGTGTTTTCTCTAGTTTCCAGAGGGGAATTTGCACATGGAGGAATTGCTGGGGGCGGGGGGAGGGGTGGTTTCCATCTGCCCTTAAATATGTCACCTTCTACTTAACCAATCCCTGTAAATTTGAAAATCACTTTTTCAGGAATTTGAAATAGAATCTCCTAGCTGTGCTTTTCTTGACCTTGATTTTAAAAATAAAATAAAATCAAGACATGTGGGGAGCCTAACAATGCCTCTCTATCATATGGCTTAAATGTTGATGCAGGGCATCATGGGAGGAGACAGCTTTGTCTTTGCCCCAACATATGGCAGAGTGCCTGCCACTTGCTCATGAGGTACCCACTTCCAGGGACTGCATGTATAGACAAGATTTTTCTTTACATCCCCAATTCCCCTCCTCTCCCAGAAGGAGGAAACAAAACCTTTCTCTAGCATGCAGTGCAAAAATCATGCATTTAAACAAAAGCCATCCAACTTTCATATAATTTTAAAACATCTCCCTTTCTCCCTTTCTTTTTTTTTCTTTTGTGGAGTCGTAGTGCTGCCACAGCATAGAACATTATCCCCTTGATGTTTGTGTTGATGTCTGAGGACAGCCTTCTCTCTGAAATTCCCAGTTTCTGCCAGCCTGTGTTCAATCTTTAATGGAACCTCTAGTTGAGTGGAATAAGGCAAGACTGGAGGTGTAGTTTGTGGACTTGGGGTCTCCATTGGCATCTTACTTTCTGGGTTTGAAGCTAGGCAAGTCACCAAAAACCCTCACTGAGTTAATTTATTCTCTATGATAAAAGATGAGCATGTAGGATGTCATGCTCCCCTGTTATTCCTGGAAAAAAATCTGAGGGGTACATGGGCCCTAGAATACACCTGTAACACAGAAAATATACCTTACCACAATTACCAATGGGAGGTACCATTAATTCGGTCCTGAAATGTGGCAAAGGTGCATGTCATTTGTCCTACCTCAGATGACGTGTGTGAAGAAAAATGAAGAAAAATGGCCACCTACTACACATTTTGCAGATAGTCTATCCAAAAACAAATCGTGGGTCCAAGATGCAGAAGCAATAGATGGAAGTTACAAAGAGACAACTTTAGCTTGATGTTAGGAAAAATGTACTAATCATTAGAGGAGCATAAAAGTAGAATGGGCTGACTCAAGAGGGGGCAGGTTCCCCCTCCTTGGAAGTGAGACTGAATGACTGTTTAGTTGGGATGCATTGGTGTCCATGGTTTGGACAAGGGTGACCCCCCAGATGCTAAGATTCCGTGACTCTATAAAAGGGTGTTTGAAAATGGTCACTCGTGGTTACAGAACTCCAACAATCAAGTTAAATGTTTTTAATTCTGTGAGGCAAAGAACTGAGTTCCCTAATAACACTTTTTTTTGTTTTGGTTTGTTTTGGTTTGGTTTTGATTTCTACACATGGTGTTAGAGGTGGGCCTAACATCAGCATTCTTGGTTCAGATTCTATTTTGGTTCAAAATGTCATACTTGTGACACATTAAACAGTTAACAAAAAAGGAGGTTTACCTTGCTCTAACTCAGCAAGGACATACAACAAGGATGCAGATACATCTTCAGTCTTTATAAACCCTTGTCTCCCTATGGAAACTCGTCTGATCAGGAGCAAGCATCAAGTGTCTCAGGCACCCACCGAGTCAAGGCTTAGACTCAACATGACTGGGACTTTATATGCCCTTAGGTGATCAGGAAGGCCTCAGGGAATTGAGGGTCAATCAGGTTCAGAGAATGACTGTCTCCTCTTAGGAAAGGTTAATCCCCAACAAATAGAGGGAAGGAGGAGGGGCCAGGGCATATGCTATCTTGAGGGTGGGAGGTAAAGAAATGGTGTCAAAGAAAGTGAAGACCAATCAGGTTCCAAGGGCAGTTTTGTTTCCTTTTAGGGAAATCTAACTTCTGTCCCAAGAGGGAAGAAGGAGGCCAGGACCAAACCCATGTTTGGGGGATGGGGAGTGGGGGGACGCTTGAGCCTTACACAGGTTGTAGGGAAATGCTGGCAGATATTAGTCCTATTGTACACAATTATGTATTTTTTAAACGTTTGCCGCAAAAAAGGGAAGATAACTTGTCATATGACTAAATGGTTTACAGCATGAGACTTTTTGTCTGTTATTCAAACCCTTTTAGCTTGGAGGTTTTCTGAGGGCATAAAGACAGTCACTGCTGCCCTTCGCCAACTTCACCTTTCTCCCAGGGTGGGGAGAATATAATAAATGGCAGTTTCTCCTGCTCATTCAGAGAGAGATAAAATTGTCAGATAATGGTGCACCCAAGGGCAGCCTTCCAGGTCCTTCCAAGGCCATTTAGAAGAGTTTCATCATACAGGCTGTTTTTGGAGGTCTTAATCTTTATCTACCTCAGCCCCACCAACAAGCTGGGACCTGCTCCATTTCTCTCTGAAGATTGTGCCTTACAACAGTCCAGAAATCTCCTTACCTCCTTTAATACATTTAGGAGCTAGTAAAAAGAGGTGACTTGATTCAATAGACAAATACTTTTTCCCCTTTTCTTTAGGATTTGGGGCCTGATGCCCAACTGGAAGCTTACCATAAATTTCTTGTTACTTCCTGCTTCCATGGACCCGTTAGTCCTGGAGTTCATAATTATTCTGGAGTGAGGTTTTACCATGAGTACATAGTCCTCTTCCTTTCTTTATTATCAGCTGCTCTCCAAGGATTATCACCCAAGAGGAATCTCTAAAGATGTATCTGGCAGCCATTTTTTCAGCTCTCTTGCTCTCTTTCTCTCCCTTCACTGTTAGTCCAATTCTTGAAATCCCTTCTAGCATTGAATGACAAAAGGTATTTCGGGCAGACCGCCTTCTGAATACATCTTAACTTGTTCTCCCCTTCTCCAAACTACAGAATTGCTTCCATGGACTTATCTCACACTGAAGAACACCAAGGAGGACAAGACATGTCAGTCACATAGAGACCTTCACAAAGCCAGTAACTCTCTGACTCAAGCTCAAAATATTCCTAGTCACTGGTGCATGGCAAATGTACAGGATACAGAGAAAAGCTTGAAAAACAGCAGCATCAATCACCTGGGTAACTAGGAAAACAAAAAGTCAAGTCAAAAAAGGGGGGGGTTTCAAACAAAAACCAATGCCACCCACCTGTGGAAAAAAAGAAAAGAGGCTAAAGGCCTGCAGCATCTAAGAGCATAGTTTTGAGCTGGTATAAAAGACAAAGGAAATTTAAGGGTGGGAACCTGTTACCTTCATGCTTGGGGAAGTTACTTTGACATGTTTGGCTCTGATGCTATTTGTGAAAATAATCCCTCTGCTTTTATCCTGATAAATTTTCCACACGGTGCTTTGTTTTTTAACTTTATAACACACTTACTGTGTAATGTTGCTTATTAGGATTACCTTGGTTTGTGTCCTATCCCTCCTAAGAGATGAGAGAGTGTAAACTCCTTGAGGGCAAGGACTGTGTATCATCGAAATTTTGTTCCCTCCCCAGCACCTAGGACAGTGCTCTGCCTACTGCAGGAACTTAATATGTGTTTGTGGAATGGTATTACTTTGTGAACCAAGTCATACAGAAGAGCTGACCCAAATGCTTTCTGGAATTTAAGCAAAACCCTGTGAGAGTCAAAAGTTACTAGAGGGGGCAGCTAGGTGGTGTGGAAATTTATTTTGATTTAGGGACCCTACCTTTAGGCTGAGATCAGAAAGCCTTAGGCCCTCAGAGTCAGCTGAGCCAGAAAGCCCTGTGGGCTGTGCAAGACTCCGGGTCAGACAGCTGGGGGGAATAAGCCCCCAGCTCCCTCAGACCTGAGCGGAGGTGTCTGAGAGATGCTGGGCTCTGGCGTAGCCTGTGCTGAGGCACGTGAAGCTGGAGCACCCCACCCCCCCACAAGCCGCAGCCCTGGCTAGCGGATTAGCTTGGTCTGTGGGGGTGCAGGAAGCCCTGAGATTTGAGTGGAGAGAAAAAAAGGTATATATAGACCTGGGAGGTAGATTAGAAGGAATCTGTCAGGGGGGACGAGACGAACAGTAACACAGGACTAGGAGCAAGGAGGAAAGGCCGGCGGACAAGATTAGAGAGGTTCGGACAAGATAGAGAGAGCAGACAAGGACGGACAAGAGAGGCTAAGAAGAGGTTCGGACAAGGAGACAGGGGACGAGACGAACAGCAACGCAGGACTAGGAGCAAAGGCAGCAGAAGACAGACTGAACAGGAGGCAACAGAGAGCACAGAAGCGGTCAGCACTGGGTATAGGTTGGAGAAAGTGAAGATTAAGAGGAGTTAGAAGAAAGTAGCTGAGCAGGGAAAGTACATACCCTGAGGTGAGAGGCGGCTAATGCCCTTATTGTATTCAAAAAGTTTGAAGCTCAGCAGGTGGGAAAGAGAAGCAGTGGAAAGAGACACACCGCAATGCAGTCAGGTTGTACATTTTATTTCCCTGTATTCTTAATTTTCAATAGTATCTCATAAATAAACTCTGCTTTGATTATTTAGATAAGAACCTTCTTAATATTTTGCTTATCAATTTGGAAATAGAGCAGTGTGGTAGAACTTTAAAAACGGCCAATATTAAATTAAACGCAGTCAGATAGCCAAACAGTCAACAGTCCCAGAATTAGTCCTCCAGTCAAATTAACCCCAAAATTAGGATAGTCAGTAAAAATATTTTCACAGTGGTGTAGTAGATAAAGCACCAGCCTTGGATTCAGGAGGACCCAAGTTCAAATCTGACCTCAGACACTTGACACTTACTAGCTGTGTGACCCTGGGCAAGTCATTTAACCCCCATTGCCCTACCAAAAATTAAAAATAAAAGTTACTGGAGATGGCCTTTGGTCTTTCCGTAGGCATGGTGAGTATGTGTGGCTTCAACTAGAAGACATTAGGGAGATACTGACTCACAACAAAGGATTCAAAGACTTTCTTTTCTGAGATCACCTTCCATCTGCTCAAAATGTATCATATATGTGTCTTTTATATGTGTGTGCCATTTATTTATACGCGCTCTTCCTCACTGAATGCAAACTCCTTGAGAGCCATCACTCATTACCTGACTGGTAGTCAGTACTTAATAAAATGTTGATTTATTATCATGTTCTTGAAAGCATCAGAAGAATTTCCAAGGTTCCTATGTTTTGGAACCTTTAGGGCCTACTCAAGGAAAAACTATTTAATAGTTTCTCTTTATCAAATCTTCTCCTCCTCCTGAAGCACAAGCACCAATCTTTCTGATCCTCCCATCCCTTTTTAGTGACTCTAGCAGCTGGTATGTAGCTGGTGTCCCCTGATTTCACAAGCCTTCCAAAACAAGGCCCCATCTGGCCCTGTCCTCCCTAAGTTGCTCCATGCTTCAGATATTTTACTTCTTTACCTGATAATCAAACATTATAACCCTATTTTTCCTTCCTGCTGAGCCTGGTTTAGTGAGTGGTCAGCTTATTAGAGCAAAGATGATAACAGGTTATCCTTTCTGATAATATTATGCATATTCATAGAGGGCCTTCAGGAGATCAAAACGCCTTAATTCAAAGAAGTGATTCTAAACCTTAGAAGTGCAGGCACTGTGACAGGCAGAGGGGGAGATGCTTTTTAATCAACTGACTCTTTTTCTGCCTCCCAAAATCAGAGGAAGTAAATGGCTACCTATGCCAACTAGTGTAGTGAGATAATGGATGGCATGTTAGGCTTGGAGTCAGGAAAAACCGATTCAAATCCTCCCTCACATACTTACAAGTTATGCGACCATGGGGAAGTTCCTTAACCAATCTGTGTCTTATTTTCCTTATTGTAAAATTGGGAAAATACATACCAGCACTTACCTCACAGAATTTTTGTGAGGCTTAAATGAAACAATATATGTAAAGCACTTTGCAAAGATGAATTGTTATTTTTTGGCTTTTTAAACCCTAAAATTTTCTAATACATTTAGGTGAAATGACATTACTTGTGCCTTCAAACACTAAGGCAGGGGCTAGGTTTATTTTTTTTTTAAACTGAGTTATAGGTGGTTGTCTGTCCTTCATACTCAAAGAGGACCATGACAGATGTCATGACTTTAAATGAGTTAGATTTATGTGAGGAAGAGCTGTGCAAAGTCACCAGCCTCACTTTCTCCTCTAGAATCATCTGGATCCAGTGGCAATATACATCATCAGGATGACTGGAGATGACCCCAGATGCTTTTTAATGCTATTGGGGTTAAGTGACTTGCCCAGGGTCACACAGCTAGTAAGTCACAGGTGAGATTTGAACTCAGGTCCTCCACTGCACCACCTAGCTGCCCAGATTAGAGGTGAGAGATAAGGGAGAAGTTAGGTGCTTCCCCCTTCCCCTGAAATAATTGAGCAAGTAATTCAGTTGGCAGGCCTGCTCCTTTGCTTTGCTATCTTCAGGTGGGAAATGAGCACTGTCTTAAGTAGTTAATGTTCATCCTCTACTGCTTTTCTTTGAGATTAGACAAGCATTATTCCTATGTGCCAGGATTCTTCACTGGGACCTTCCTATATGTAGATACTTTCTGAAATTCTTATTTTGGAATTTATAATGGAAATGTAGACATGTGGGGAGCACGGTATTCAGGTCTGCGTTGTTGTTGTTTGTCCTTCATTCTCAAAGGGGACTATGACATCAGGGTGATATCATGACTTGCAGTGAATTAGATTTAAGTGAGGAAAGGCTGTGCAAAGTCACCAACCTCACTCTCTCCTCCAGGGCTATCAAGGCCCAGTGGCAAGATATAGATAGATAGATAGATAGATAGATAGATAGATAGATAGATAGATAGATAGATAGATAGATAGATAGATGGATGGATGGATGGATGGATGGATGGATGGATGGATGGATGGATGGATGGATGGATGGATGGATGGATGGATGGATGGATGGATGGATGGATGGATGGATGGATGGATGTACAACTGGGGATCGCCCTGGATATTTAAGGCAACTGGGGATAAGTGACTTACCCAAGGTCATACAACTAGTAAGTGTCTGAGGTGAGATTTGAACCCTGGTCCTCCCAACTTCAGGAGCAATGTCACATTCACTGTGCCACCTAACTACCCCATTCAGGTCTGGGTACCACATTTTAGGAAGAGCCTTGACAAACTGAAGAGTATCCAGAGGAGGGCAACAAGGATAGTGAAGGGGCCTCAATGGCCTACCATGTCAGGATCAATTAAAGGGACAGGAGATGTCTAATTCAATACATTAAATGCTTAAGAGACATTGGGTAAGCACTGAGGATACAAGATGGACATGAGACAATCCTTGACCTCAGTGAATGTATATTCTACTTGAGAAATACAAGATAAATTCCCATTGACACCTACATCTTCTCCTCAGTGTTTCAATCTTAGTGCATCTTCCTCAGCTCCTCCATCTTACATTGCTCCCTACCTTCCTGGCAAGTAGGAAGGGGGCCTGGACAATATAGATGCCTAGTGACTACTCTACCTTTGGCTTCCATTTTCCAGCAGAAGTCCTTCAAGGTCAAAAGCCAAGAGAACTTCAGGAACTCTGGGTGATGCCTCAGAGTATGGTGAGGCCCATTGGCAGACAGATACTTCTGACTAACCAAGTTTCAATGCCAAGGGCTCTAGGGAAGGTGTTCTCTGCATACTAAGCTGACAGCTACTTTCATACACAGTAAAAACAAAGTATTATGGGAGAGGAGAGCCCTGGACACTGAGCAGGGGGAGAAGATGGAGATTAGGAAAGGCTTCATGTTGGAGGGGTGGGGGTTAAGTTTGGCCTTGAAGGAAATGAAAGATTCTAGGACACAGATATGAGGAGGACATGCATTTTAAACATGGGAGACTAATACGTCAATCCAAAGGAACAGAAATGCATGATAAAATACCATATGCCATGAGGTTAAGGGTGGATGTGGAGGGCAATAAAGCCACTCAGGGAGACGGGATTAGGAGAATTAGAGTGAGGTGGTGAAGCATCCAGCAACTGATGGTCAAAATGAGAACAAAGAAAAGTCTAGTGAGAGAGGATGAAAATTCAAAGATTCTGAAGGACTGGCTCTAAGCAGAAAGCAAGTAAAGTAGGTACACAGGCTAAGACAAATCTCCCTGGCAACCTCTCTTCCTTTTAGAAGGCATGATTCTGCCAAGCTGAGTTCCTCTTACTTTCCTTTTGTTTCCTACTGCATAGGTAGGAAGGGTGTAATGTACCCTTGTGTTTATAAATACATATGCAAGCCACAATCAGTTCACCATACCCACTCATTAACAGCCGTGAAATCCCTGATAATAACCACCTTTCATTGACGTCGCCAAGAGGAAATGGGACTTGGGTTTAGACTGCTGCTGTTTTAACTGCAAGCATTTAGCAAAATGAAGGAACAAAAGGTCATAGTTTAGAAAGTATCTATTTTAAACAAAAGCAAATCGTTCTGGAAAGAACACGAAGCCAGACCTGGGCCCAGGGCTTTCGAACTGCCAGGCAGAAGGCCCACAAGTAAATTACCATCTGGTGGGGGGGGTGCTCTTTCTATTACTGTGTGAGTATCCATTACAAGTCCTTTTCAAAATTCAACTGTTCAAGGACAATATCTCTTTCTTCTGAACACTCAGCAGCAGAGAATTTCAGAGCTGGCCAGGACCACAGAGACCATCTAGTCTAAACTAGACTGACAGAAAACCCCTCCCTATGATGCCCTTGAGTGGTGGTACAAGCAGGGAGAATGCACTCCCTCCTGAGGCAGCCCAGTGTACCACTGAATCTCTGTTAGTTGTTGGAAAGATTTGACCTGACATCAAACCTACATTAACTTCATTGTCATTTCTACCCCCTTGCTCCTATTTCTGCTTTCAGGGGACAAATAGAGCGGGGCTCATATAGAGCTACTATATCCCCTCTGAGCTTTCTCTTCTACCTAAAGATGCCCAGTTTCTTCAGCCAGTCCACATATGGCACAAGATCTTTCCTCATCCTAGCTGCCCTTCTCTGGATGTTGTCCAATTTATCAACACCCTTCCAGGAATGATTGCAACACTTCAGCTGTGATTAGCAAGGACAGAGTACAGCGGGACTATTGCTTCCTTTCTCCTGGAATCGATTCCCCTTCTTGCAGGCCAAGCTCACCTTACCTTGCTTAGCCCTACAGCCATCAGTGTTCATGAGCTCGCTTCCCCTAGCTGCTTGGGTAGTCATACTAGACAAATGATGCCCATAGCTTTGCTGGATGTTTTTTATTAAAGAGCAGCCATTCCATTTCCCTCCATTAGCTGCCAGGATATGTGGTTCAAGTTTCTACAGAAAAAATAAAAATAAATTTTCTGGAGGAAAGATGTGGAAACCTCATTTTCTATTTGTCAGGGTTCTGAGTAACCATTTTTGGCCTTTTCCATGTTTATGGTGTGACATATTCCACTTATGGTGATATCCAGCTCAGAGAAATTGTCCTTCCGTTCCAAATATTGCATGTGTTGTCCAAATGAGATTTACGGCTCTGAATCTGATCATTGAGATGAGAATTATAACCATAGCAAGGTTACCTAAGATGAATAGGGAAGGCAGCCTGATTCTTCAAGTCACCCATTCCCTGCAGGAGGCAAGACCACATAAAGAAGGAAGGTACCATTTTTACAAAGATTTTTCTGAGTTAGGAGGGGAGATGCTTAGAAATATTAAAAAAAAAAAAAGTAAGTGTCTCCCCTTTGGCATGGAAATATTCCTTCTCTCTCTAAAGGCATTGATTATGCAAATTCAATTTCTGCCAGCAGAGTCACCTCCCCCCCCCCACTTTCTAAGACCCTCTGCAATAATAATTAGTGTGCAGTTATAAAACACAGCTCTCTTGTATCCCTGGAGGACCTTCTGTTTATGGTTGACGAAGAGGGGACACTGTCAAATTATGCCCTTTGCTGTTTCCTAACTGGAAAAAAGGCTGCCATGGGGGTGGGGTGGAGGGAAGGTGTTGTTTATGCCTCCCCATCTACTCTTTTCCTTCCCTGGTGAATCTGATGGAATCCATGGGAGTTCTCTTTGTGAAGTCTTTCTGGAGGATTCACAGTTAATGTCTTTATGCTGTGTCCCTGTACACAAAATGGTCACACTGGCATACACACCCCCTGAACTGGCCCACATTTATGAGCCAGAGTTCTTTCTCTTCCACAAACTGTGGTTTGCATGTTTTCCATCTTACTGTTGGATGGCAGGAGGCTGCTCTCCACCTCTTGAATAAATTGAATTTTCTGATCAGAACTTATTTACTTAGACTGTCAAATCAAATCCCACAACTTCTCCCAGTTATTCATACTGGGTGTATAAACTCAGCAAGCAATGAGAGTGCTTGAGGGTAGGTACACTCATACAGCTAAACCCCAAACAAAGATGCTTTTAAGTCTAACAATTAAAAGACCTTAAAAACATCCCATGGAAGCAGGTAAAGCAAAGCCATCTTCCCCCTTTGGTTATTTCCTGTATTAATAACTCTATCCCACTTGTAGGTAATACAGAAGGACAAAGTAAATATCCTTCAGACCCTGGATGGAAAAAGACCTGAGTTCATATTGCACCTCTGCGACCCTGGGCAAATCACAGAATCTCTATAAGCTTCAGTTTCTTCATCTGTAAAATGGAGACACTATTACTATCATCTCTTCTTCCTTTATAAGGCTCAAAGGAGAAATAGAAAGCACTTTGCAATCATTGAAATGCCCTAGACTTGTCAGCTCTCATTATTATCTATGTTTTCATAGGCTGACACTCCAGCATTGCCTTCACCTTACGATGTCAGGGGACATAGGGAAAGTGATATCCCTTATTAGGGACATTATAGGGAATGAATTGTCCCTTATTAGGCTGCAGCTGCAAGGAGCCCACATCTCCTCCTCAGTTAGAATTCCAGAAGCTGTCCCAAGGTGGTAGGCCAGGCAACCCTGATTAAGGTGGGTGTAGTCCTGAATTGGAGGCTGGAAGAGACTAGAGGTCATTGACCCTCCCATTTTACAGATTAGAAAACTGAAGTCTGGACAGGTTTGGTAATTTATGCAAGGTCATTCAGGAAGTAAATGATAGAGTAAGGATTCAAACTCCTTTTCTGACTCAATAACTAGAACTATTTCCTTGGTACTTTATGCCTTCCCCTTATAGAAATGAGCTCAGTTGTCTCAGGTGGTTGAAAAACTGGTCAGAAGATTACAGCAATCCTTTTGCTAGCACTGGGAGCAGGACTCTGCTGCAATGCCCATAAGTGAATCCAGACTGCAGTCCTGGGTCCTAGTCCAAGGACAAGGAGGAGCACTAGCACACCAGAGCATGTAGCCACAGGAAAATGAAGTCCTATCAACTAGAGATTATGTATCTAAGATACACATTCTAACAGTTGATACAATGGTAGTTTAGAACATCTCTAGCTTTGGAGAGGCTACCCTTTCTCACAAAAGACTGCCTTCTAAACATGTACTTCCCGCTCCCTCTTTCTAGCACTCTCCCTTTTCCCTAGAATCTTCTAGGCCTGAAATTTTCCCTGTCCCCATGAAACCTTGTTCATTGGTACCTTCATGCCTAATAGGAAGTCAATCAGACACACCTGTACAAGACCCTCCCCTCCCTAGAGAATATCTGCCCTTGTCTGCATCATTGAGCTTTCCTTCAGTGTAGGCAGGGACCCACATGCTCTTACACCAAACTAAGTGGAGAGATGAAAGCTTGTGTAACCTAGGAACCAGGTTAAGAGAGTGCTTCTTTATAGAACCAATGATCCCCTTGTTCACCCTACCAAAGCCTGAAGTTTATCTCACTTGAGTTCCAGACATCCCTCTCTGACTAGCTATCCTAGATATATGTTGCCCTTATTAGGGACCCAGATGTCCCCAAATGTATTCTTTTTTTTTTTTTTGGTGAGGTAATTGGAGTTAAGTGACTTGCTCAGGGTCACACAGCTAGTAAGTGTTAAGTGTCTGAGGCCAAATTTGAACTCAGGTCCTCCTGAATCCAGGGCCAGTGCTCTATCTACTACGCCACCTAGCTGCCCCGAAATGTATTCTTTATCCTGGAAAAATCCCTCTTTCTGTGCTTCTATACATATTCCTGGACATCTCAAGTTAAGCAACAAGCCTTTCTGTGTATGAATTAAATGTGTATGAGTTAAAATGTGTCTTTTTAAAAGCCCTATTTCTTTTAACATTCCTGGCTGACTTGCCTCTTCTATGAAAATTTCAAAGTCCCTCAGAGCAGCTGCAAAACCGGGAAACTAATTGTGAGTGCCCATAGGTAGGTAAAGGACTCATCAAGATATTGTTTTAATTCTAGGTATCTGCTTCCTGATTGGCTAAATATGGAGACTAACCTGGTTGATAAGACTCCTTTGGCCATAGAAAACAGCTACAAAATAACCAAAGCCAAGAGAATCATGAATCATTATTGCAACAGAATAACCTATTACTATCTTTCCCTTGGGATTCTCAGAGATCCTTACTTAATTTCCTGTAGCCATTGCTGGGTTTTAGTGAGTTGATCACTGTCTAATGCTAATCTATCACTGAAGATACATAGAAACCATGTTATCCTCTCTATTTTTCTTCTTTTCCTCCACTCTCTCTTTATCATGCTGCAGTTTAAAGGAAACAAGTACAGTATTCATTATTTCAGAGAGAGAGAAGACAGACCGAAAGAGTCAGAGATATATAGAAATGGAAGGAAGGAGGAAGAGAGAGGGAAAAAAGAAGGGAGGAGAAGATTCTCCATACCTTAATGAATTTCCATCCTGAAGGGAAATGAGAACCAATAAAGGGGAGTTGAAAGGGAAAGGTACATGCTTGGCTTGGGGTAGTCCAGGAAGTGGCATGAAAGCCCAGGTTCTATCAAGATAAGGCAAAAGCTTGCCTCTCAGAATTCAGGGATGCAGAGGTCAAGTCCAGGTTACAGGTAGAGAAGAGATAAAGACATGTAGTGAGTTCAAATAATCCCAGAGCTGAGATGTGAACCCAAATATTCTGACTCCAAATCTAGTGTTCTTCCCACCATGCCATCCTTCATGGATGGAATTTAAAGGATTCCTGCCACTTTGTGTCCATTCTGTATTTTATTAATAGATTCCCTTTTGCTTAGGCACTTTAGTCTGAACACTTCTCCCTGAATAGTGTAGCTGGTAAATGTAGCCCCACATTACTTAGTTATTCTAAACTATTAAAATTCAAAGGGAAATCTGAGACTGAGCGGTGAGCATCTGGGAAAGATGGACATTGTTTTGTGGAATTTGTTTTGTTTTTTGTTTTTGAAAGAATCAACTTGATGTGCTCCTGTAGACTAATTCAGAGAGGAGACAGAGAACATTAAAAAAAATTTCCCTCTAGCAAATGGAAATATTGTTGAGGGCATCCAATAATGCACCAATAAAGTCTCTCTTGTTAATGGTTCCTCTGTTGGTTCACTGGGACCAGACGTTCCCATTCCTCCCACCTTTTTTTTCATAGCACCCCAGAGGACATACCCAAAGGCCAACATTTCTCCTCCTACCTCCCCCTGTTAGGTTCTGGTGAGAGGCACACTTCCCGTGGCATAGGCCCCACACTGTCTAGTGGAAGATTCCCATCTTCAGGGAATCTTTCTGTGCCAAATTTTCATAGGCTTAAACTAAAGTATAACTACCTTTGAACATTCCTGCCAATGGGATTTTTTTCACCCTTGGAGGCATGAGAATCTTTAAAACTTCAACCTGTGTTGAAAAGGTAAGCCTTTGTCTTTGCTGACAATGGGAGGGATGTCTTGGGAAAAACCATTGTGTCCCCTGGAAGTTTTGTTAAATATGCACAGACCAACACACACACACACACACACACACAAACATACACATGCATGTACACACAAAACCACACATACATGCACACACACACAATATCCCTTCATATCAATATTAGAAGGATTACTTTTATAACCTGCCAAGTTTCTGAAGGAACACTATTCTCTCTCGCTCTCTCCCTCTCTCCCCCCCTTTCTCCTCTCTCCTCTCTCTCTTCTCCCTCTCTCCTCTCTCTCCATTTCTCTCCTAGCTAGGGCAAAGATAGCCCTGAATTTCTGCTTCAAGAAAAAGATTTGGGACTTTGCTTTCATCCTGTGTTCGGTGCTGGCTGGGTGTTCCCAAGCATTACCTTCTGTCCGTTTATTCTCTGGGGTTTGTTTATCTAACCGTGTTCCTCCTCCTTCCCAGCCTAGCTCGGCTTCAGCTTTGAACTGGAGCCCCAAAGGGCTAAAGCCAGATTCCCTCTGTGAATCCTGTCTAAAACCATCCCAGGACTGTGCCAGCAAGGGACAGGCAGCCATAACAAGTGGGACACCCTTGCCACTCTCCTCTCCAATTTCCCATACACCAAAAAACCTTTCGCCTAGGCTCCTGCCAAGCCCTGACAGCTCAGGAAGCCAAAAGGCCTCATTTGGATTCCTGCACAGGTCTCCCATCCAGAGCTCAGCTGCCAAGCCACGGGACCAGCCTGAGGAATGTGTTTTTAATATTCATTGTTCACTCTGTCTGTTACCCATGTGCACAGTGCAATTATTTTAATTCTTTGCACATGTGTTGTTATGAAATGGGTGCCTTTTAAGCCTTGCCAGCTTCTTTCTGAGCCCCCAATATATTATTTCTACCTATGTTCTAGTTAGTTTGTCCCACTTCTTTATTTCATTTTCAAGATTAGACCATTCGGCAGAGAAATAAAGCCGTTTGTACAAAGCGAGGCCGGCCGGCTTTCTTCATGTGAGAACAGTTGCTTTTGATTTGAGCTTGTGTGGTTTGTACATCTCTCCTCCCACCCTTTTCCACCCACGCAGGCAAGCACATATTCAATCATGAACATCACACGTGTGCTTTACCCAGCCGGGCCATCTGCACATGGAAGGAGCAGGCATAAAGGGCGCAGGACATACATGTGCACACAGGTTTGACTGGGGAAAATGTCTCGGAGGTGAATTCTTTGTCCTTTTCATAAATAACTGTTCACTCTCTTTTCCAACATCCACAGACAGAGCCAGATTAGACATTTCAGCCTCTAGAAAAAGTCACGGATGGAATTTCTCTTCCTTGAGGTAGGTAGGCAGTCCCTTTATCATATGTGATACCTAATCACAAAAGGTGGCCTTTAATAATAGCTAGCATTTCTATTAAATAATAGCTAGCTGTATTTATATAGCTCTCGAAATGTTTATATACATTGCTTTATTTGAAATCAAGAAAAGGTTTAATGTGATTGTACATATATAACCTATAGCAGATTGCTTTCTGTCTGGGGGAGGAGAGAAAGAAGGGAAGGAGGGAGAAAAAATCTGGAACTAAAGATCTTATGGAAACAAATGTTGAAAACTATCTTTACATGTCACTGGAAAATAATAAAATACTTTTATGATTAAAAAACAAAAAGAAATTTTAAAAGAAATCAAGAAAAGGATAGCAAATATAAAACCCAATGTGTATCCAATAAACATTTTTTTTCAAGTTTCTCAGGTCAGTGGCAAAACCCAATAGATTTTGAGTCATGGTCTCCCTCAGCTACTGGAGGCCTTAGCCTTATTAGCCACATCAATTGCCTAAGGTTCCAGGAAACTGAATTATGAATCAAATGGTGAAGGTATCAGCATGGGAAACGTCACACAATCCCCAAACACACATTCTGTTCAATGGAGCTTTTCAAGACGGTTTTATATTTTGCCAAGCTGATGAATTTGACACAGTTGCACCCCTGCCTGCTAAGTATTTTACTTCCATTGTTTGGTGTCTCCATTTGTCACCGTGAAACATTATTATTTTAAGGTAGCAGGGAAGCTGGATGGCCGGCTGTATAATGGTATGGTAGCTCTAGGATCCAAGAAGGGATCAAAGAGATGGATGGCTGGATAACGTAAAAGATCATACCCAATAAGAAAGAGAGAATGAAAAAGAAAGAGAGAGGGGAAGAGAGGACAGCCAGGATTGTCATGAAAAAGATTTGCAAGAATGATAATAAAGGCTGCTGTTAGGGGCCTGGGAGGATGGTTGGCTCTGATAGGCCATCCAAAGATTCTCATACAATCCTGGCTTTCTTTGTCTGTATCATCTATGTCTCTGGTGAGGGGGCTGGGGAAGGAAGAAAGGGAAGGCTGGGAGGCAGGTACCTTGGAAGCATCCTGCCATATGCTGCTGCAAAAAACTTAGCCATAATTCTCCATTCCCTACAACCTGCCGCCCAGCAGCAGCAGCTCATTTCCCGGAGTTGCCAGGGGCCAGAATGCCCAACCTTGGCTCTCCCCAGGTCCCAGAGCAAAAGGTACTTTGCCCAGCTTACCAGCACTGTTAGATTGTGTCTGCCCAATGGCCCTGGTGAGTTTCCATGATCTCAAACCAATATATGAGTAAATGTTTGAGGGCAGAGCTACCAGGCCATCAGAGATTATTAGCCCTGATACACATTATATGTGTGTATAGGGAAGGGGGGAATGGGTGTCATTTGTATGTCCATAAGCATGGGTGAGTCTCATGGTTTTCTAGAGCCATAAAGGACCTTAGAGATCCTCTTCATCTCTAGCGCCCTCAAGTAACTTCACCCATGAGAGTGTCGCCTTTTTCATCTGTAAAGCAGGGATAATAACACTTGCAAACCTGTTTCACAGGCTTATTTTGTAGCCACATGGTAATCACTTAATAAATGCTTGCTGATTAACTTGTCAATCTTAAAGTAATATATACATGGGAATTAACATTACTATAATAATTATTTTTCATTCTTTTTTTGTTTGTTTGTTTTGTGGGACAATGAGGGTTAAGTGACTTGCCCAGGGTCACACAGCTAGTAAGTGTCAAGTGTCTGAGGCTGGATTTGAACTCAGGTCCTCCTGAATCCAGGGCCAGTGCTTTATCCACTGTGCCACCTAGCTGCCCCCATACTATAATAACTATTAATAGTAGTCCACTCTCAGGATCAAAACCCTGAAATTATCTTCGAAGCTTTCTCACTCTTGTTCCCCATATATAATCAGTCACCAAGTTCTGTCTGTTCTGCTTTTATAACATATCCCCTTTATCTTGAATTCTCTTCCCAATGTCACCTTCAGAGTTCGTCTTCAATATATCTCACCTAGTCAATTAGAATCACCTTCCTAAAGGCAATCTCTCCTTCTTCTCCCCCCATCCCCACAATCTATTTGATAGTCAACTGCCAGATTAATATTTCTAAGGCACAGATCAAATTATGCTACCATTTTTCCCAGAAAACGTCAGTGGCTCCTCCTCAAGCCTATGATTAAAGGTCTTCCATGATCTGTCCCAAGGATACCTTTCCAACTTTATCTCTGAGTATTCTCTCCCATGAACCATATGTCCCAGTCAAACTGGACTTCCTCAAATACATTCCATACTTTTCCATCACAACATATTTTCTCTGACCTTTTCTTCCCTCTCTGAAGCCTAATTAAATTCTACCCATTCTTCAAAACTCAACTCATTCCAATTGGTTCCTCCATGAAGCTTTTTCCTTAATTTGCTTTAGCAGACATCAACTTTTTCCTTTGAACTTGCCTAGGTCATGAAAAGAAAGCCTACTGTTTGCAATTTAGAATAGACATCAATAAAGGGCTTTATTATAAATATTAAGTTACAAGTCTAAATAGAGAGTAGTGTTAGCTGACCCATAGAGAAAAAGGGCAAGTGACCTTCTGGAGACAAACCATTTCCCAGAGATGCTTAAAGCTTACAGAAAACATATAATCATGCTGGGTTCATTGTTGTGGTGGTAGCTCAGTTGTTTCAATCATGCCTGACCCTCCTTTGGGGGTTTTCTTGGCAAAGATACTGGAGTGGTTTGCTGTTTCCTTCTCCAGCTTGTTTTACAGGTGAGGAAACTAAGGAAAACAGCTTTAAGTGACTGGCCCGGGGTCATACAGCTACTAAGTGTCTGAGGTCAGATCTGAACTCAGGACGATGAGCCTTCCTGACTCCAGATCCAGCACTACCTAGCTTCTACTGATGGGTTTACAACTGGCAACCACTTGCTTTGGGTACATTTTATTGTGTTTTAGAGAACAGAAAGAAACTTGTCATTGACCTGCAAGTCAATGTAGGAGAGTCTGAGGCAGGACAAATTTTGCTTGTCTTTTGGTTGGCCTGGCATTAGAACTGGGTTAAAGGAAGGAAATACTTAGGGGTTAGAAGTGACCAGCCATTTACTAAGGTTGAGGCTTCATGTCAGTGTCCCATTCTCTCTTCCACCACACACAGCACTCTGCTTACTTCCATATTGGCAATTATCATATGATGCCTGGTGCTACACTCCTTTGTCTCCATGTCTTATCTCCCCTGGTTTACCATTGTAGTATTACTCCAAAACCTCGTCACGACATGGAGGTGACTCAGAGTTGTCAAAAGCTATGTCAAAAGACCAGAAAAGCTAGAAGACTTTGTCAAACTTGAAAAACTCCTATTTCTGGCTCATGCATGCTCTGAGGACTGGCCTAGTTAAGTTTGGAAGTATGGAACATCACCAGGTTTATCACCAGTGATAAACTTCATTGCAACTCTCAAAAAACATCTACTAAGTCATGGAAGAGTTACTATTTGTGACCCTGGGAGAAAAAACTCAGCCCAACCAAAGTAAAGATCTTTGAAATAGCAAAGTCTCTTCTCTGCTAGGTATGCTAAGGATAGGGACCATGTTTTATAAATATCTCACACAGTGTCTTATACATAATAGGTACTCGATAAATATTTCTTACACGAATGAATATCATTAGAAAAAGGGATTAGAGTCTGGCCAAAAGCTTAGCCAGCTGTTATCATTCCCTATCTCCCCTCCTGAAAAAGTGTGGTCTGCCTTGCAAGGCCCCTGGACCAAAGCCAAATGTACTATAGAAAGAGCCAACCTTCTGGTTGGGTTGGCCACCTCCAAAAATACACAGGAGTCAGTCCATCAAAAATAAGTCAGTCCGACATCCAATTCCCCAACCAGCTGAGTTGGTATTGCAAGTGGAT
This sequence comes from Dromiciops gliroides, assembly GCF_019393635.1. NCBI lineage: Eukaryota > Metazoa > Chordata > Mammalia > Microbiotheria > Microbiotheriidae > Dromiciops > Dromiciops gliroides. The sequence continues at coordinate 48,426,379 of NC_057865.1, read as the reverse complement.
TTGGGCTATAACTGTTTCTCTTTTTGAAACAAACCCAAGTTTTAAAATAAATAACATCATCTGAGCTGAATAGCCTAAACATTGCTCTCAAAAAGCACCCCATGAGGAAACCTCGTTACCTACTGCAGCCAAAAATCTACATGCCTTTAAAGCATCCCGACTTCTCTCAGAGAATGCCAGGGACAGCTGGTGCCTCTGTGCTTCACAGAAGGGACTTAAAATCCTTTGAGGGAGGGGAAGTTCTGGGGGGAGAACTCAGTCACCAGATAGTAACAAAACAGTCTCTCTTGAAATAAATGGACAGAAATCTCAGCAAAATGTATTAACTGCTCCTGAAAATAATCAAGAAGCTTACTTCCATTCAATGGTAGTGTATCAGAAAGAACATTAGCTAAGGTTATATATAATTAGGAGACCTGTCTCTGGAGGCAGAGTGGTACAAAAAAGAGACCAATGGCTCCAGAGTCAGAAAACCAGTGTTCGAATCTGACCTTTTATTCTTACTATCAGTTAGGCTTTAGCCAAGTTGCTTCACCTCAGTGGGCTTTGATTTCTTCATTTGTAAAATTAAGAGACTGGACTAGATGTCCTCTGGGAAGTTTTCCTTCTCTCTCTGTGGGCTCTCATTATCCTATGAATCATAACTCTGACCCTACCTATGTAAACTGGGGCAAGTCACTTCACCTCTGTGTTCTGGTTTCCTTATCCTCAAGGAGGATAATAAAACTTTCACTATTTCCCTAAGATTGCAGAATATGAGTCACTTTACTTATATGGACTAGGTAACCTCTAAACACATTCCTAACGTTAAAGCTATGATCTATTTCTGGAACTTAAAGGAATATGAGAGAAAATCAAACCCCCTCATTAACGCACACACACATTAATGACGATAATGATGAGAAAGAAAAAGAAAAGGTATCTAGAAAAAAAAAAACCGATGAAACAAAAACTCTCAAATGAATGGAGCTTTTTGAAGGATAGAAACAAAAAATGGAAGGAGTACAGAAACTGCTAGAAGAATTCAAAAGGGAGGTATGAAAAGCCCCAGAATGAACTGAGGCTTAAGGGAAAACATTAAAGACAATAGGGAGCTATTGCCAGTCCCTGACCTATGTCTTGCCACTAGACTCCAATGAGTCTGGAAGAGAGAGTGAGGCTAACAACTTTGGGGGGGGGCAGGACAATTTGGGTTAAGTGATTTGCCCAGGGTCACACAACTAGTAAGTGTCAAGTGTCTGAGGCCGGATTTGAACTCAGGTCCTCCTGAATCCAGGGCTGGTGCTTTATCCATTGCACCACCTAGCTGCCCGAGGCTAACAACTTTGCACAGCTCTGCCTCACTCAAATCCATTTTACTTGCAAGCCAAGACATGACCCTTCTGATGTCATTGGTCCTCTTTGAGATGGAAGGAGGAATAATAAGGACAGTAAAAAAGCTCTGGGGCAGGTAAGACTTAGATGGGCATGATCCCTGTCTAAAAATAGTTGAAAAACTGCAGAAAATGGGTATATTTATTCTAACTTGTTCCAAAGTACAGAGCTAGTATTGATGAGAAGAAGATATGAGAGAGTAGATTTTGGTTCAGCCCAAGGGAAGATCGTTCCAAAATGGAAGAGGACCATGGAGGAAGAAGAGGTTAAACATGTGGAACACAGCTATGATATTTGCCTAGCTAAGTGGCTAGCTAGGCATTACTCAGCTGAGGCCACAGGAGCTGATTGTGCCAGTCCCTCTGTCTTCCACTGGTCTTGAATTTCCATTTGTTTTGCCCCCGGTTTAGCTCTGGGGAAGTAGGGGAAGTAGACTCCTCCAGTCTTCCTATCCATTGGGTTCATCATCCTTACTCTAGAATTTAGAAGGATAAATTTGGCCTTAATCTAGGATCTAGGACTTCTTCTCTCCAAAAAGGAAAGGGAAGAAGGAACCCAATATACAGGGTGGGCCCAAAATCACCAAGTCATGAAGGGGTTTCAAAATTTAATAACTCCTTTATTTTTTGTTTTTAATTTACAATACCATAGCATCATACACAGTATACATATATATATATATACATACACATACATATATATGAAATTTTAAAAATAAATTTCAGAAAGTTATTAAAATATCAAGCTACTTCACGATTCTTGGCCTACTCTGTACTACATGAATTAGGTAACCAAGTCCTTTTATTTTCATACAAAAAATATACCTCTAGAACACACATTGCAGATGACTAGAATCTAATTTAGTAACCTAGATTAGTCCTAGTAGTACAATCAGTTGGAAGGTCAATGTTATTGTTTGTCCTTCATTCTCAAAGAGGACCATGAAATCGCCATCGGGAGGTGATGTTATGACTTGTAGTGAACTGGATTTAAATGAGGGAATGCCAGGCAAAGTCACCAACCTCAATCTCTCCTCCAAAGACATCTGGGTCCAGTGGCAAGATAGACATCAGGACCACAAGAGATAGACCCAAATGTTTGAGGCAATTGGGGTTAAGTGACTTGCCCAGGGTCACACAGCTAGTAAGGGTCAAGTATCTGAGGCCAGATTTGAACTTGGGTCCTCCTGACTCCAGGGCCAGTTCAGTATCCACTGCACCATCTAGCTGCCCAATTGGGAGACCAATACTTAAGCCCCGGAATATAAACAGTGTTTGAAAAACAGCTAATTAGGCATTTTACATGCCATTGTCCAATTTAAATGCAGTCTTCTGCTAGGCTCTCTCTGTGCTGGCTACTCCTTCCCTTGTGGTCTTTCTGCTACTTCTGTTACTGCTAGAACTCCTCCCATAGCCTCTGCTTTGGTGCCAGCCCAGCCATAACGATGCTTGGGTACTCTCTGCTCCCTTCTGTTAGGGTGTTTGGAAGGGAGGGAAGACTCTGGCTGCTTTTCAAGATCTCACAAAGTCCACTCAAAAAGGAAAGAAATCACAAAGCAATACTGAGGAAAGAGACCCCATCCTAAGCATCACTTGGCCTAGGCTTGAGACCAGGTGGGAGACTGGACAGGACCACTCTCCCCCACCTGACTCTCTAGACAGCTCAGACCAGTCCTTCCACAGTGAAGTTGATAGGAGGAAAAACCCTGAGAGTTGTGACGCACCTTTAGTATAGCCAAGGAGATCTGACTCAGAAGCCAATTAAGAGATTTTTCCCTTACACAATACAAACCCCTGAGTCATCATGGCTGACAGGAAGAAGTCAAAGGATATCTGCCTGCTCTGAAGAGGGGAGGAAGCAAATCCTAAATGCCGCAATCTAGAGGATTTCCTATATATAAATTAATGACTCTATATGAGCTTGCTCTCAGCCGGGAGGGATGTGCCACACCCGAACTTCTTGGGAATTATTCATGTAAATGCATACACCTCTAAAACTTGAAAAGGCTTGAGGTTTAAGCTTGGTATAGATTCTGGCAGGAGAAAAGCCTTGTCCTCGAGATTTAGGGTTCCTCTAGAGCCCTGGATTCCAAAGAGAAACTAGCCAAGACAGTCACAAAATTGTTCCTAGAATGGATCAAAATACTTGGACTACCCTCCTCTTTCCCTGCCCCTACCCCCTCCGACTAGTTTACCTAATCAATTATTTCCATGACTTGAATTTGTATCAGGCTTGAAGCACTATCCTCAAGACAGTGGTGAGTTCTTGAAACTCTAAGCTTCCCAAGATGGTCCTAGAAACGAGAGGAGTAAGTCCAAGGATATGTCCCTCACAAGAAAGGGATTCTGAGCACTTCAATATTTTCTACTTGCATCCGTTTCTGAAGGGATAAGCAGCAGTATGTTATTGACAAGTCATAGAAACATAGAGATGAGTGACACCTTAGAAATTAGAGGATCATAGGAACATTGATTGAGAGCTGGAAGAGACTTGCAAGTTGTAATATAACTCACTTCAGAGATGAGTAAACTGAGACTAGCTAAGTGGTGCAATGGATAGAATTCTGGACCTGAAGTCAGGAAGATTTATCTTCCTGAGTTTAAATCTTGCCTCAGACACTGTGTCAGGGGCTGTGTGCCCTTGGGCAAGTCACTTAGCCTAATTTGCCTCAGTTTCCTCATCTGTAAAATGAGCTGGAAAAGGAAATGGCAAACCTCTCTAGCATCTTTCCCAAGAAAACCCCTAATAGGATCATGAAGAGTGAGACAGGACTGAACAACGACAAATTAAGACCAAAAAAGTGGTTTCACACTATCCATGTGATTCTGCTTCCTGGTTTCCCTGGCACTATGGGTCTTCATCCCTCTGTACTTCAGGTTGTCATTTGTAAAATGAGAAGTTTGGACTAGATGACTTCAAAAATCACTTATGGATCTAAAGTATCCTCCTACGATCCTAAACATTGCCCTAGCCATGCCAAGGGCTCAGGCCTCCTGACTCCTGTTTAGTGCTCTTTCTATTAACATTCGCTTTTTGTACCTTCCGTGCTTAATGCAATGCATGGCACGTGGGATGTGCTTTATAAATGTATGTCAATTGATTATTGATTAATTGACTATAACCATGTGCTACACCATGTCCCACAGTGTCCTTGGGAGAATATCAAGTTCTCTTCTACCCTGAAAGTCAATGTAAGGAGAAACTTGGGGTGGGTAAGAACAGAAATACAGACTTTGGTTTCCAAGCAAGAGATCCAACTTGGCATAGTGAGCCCCAGTGTTGCAGAGTGAAAAGATACTACATTTGTTGTCAGAAGAACTAGCTTTGAATCTTAGTATTGCGATTTTACCAGCAGCAAGACCTTGGACAAGTCACCTCCGATCTCTAAGCCTAGCCTAATTTCTGCTCCATCCTTTGCATGTACTCCATCCTCTCTTAGACTTTCTAAAATCCCAAGCTTCCTTGAAAGCACAATTCAGGGCCCACCTCCTACATGAGACCTTTCCTGACTACCCCAGGCACTAATGCTTTCATCCTCTTGAGATTATTTTCCATATAGTTTGTATTAATTTAATCCATGTATGTGTTGTATCCCACCCCCATAACCTCCTATACTATTTAGGTTTTGAGTCTTTATATACTTGGCAGTAACATGGTGGCTCATAGGAGGAGCTAAATAATGTTCAGTGGGAAGGGAAGGGAAGGGAAGGGGACGGAAGGGGAGGAGAGGGGAGGGAGGGGAGGGAGAGGAATATCCCTGAGTTTACCTCAGTTCTCTAGATAGGTCTGTAGCATTCTTGGAGGAGACCTACAGAGGCATCTTCTGTGGGCTGTGGTTAAGAAAAAAGTGGGCCCTTGTATCCCCTGAGGCTCATAGGTTTGAAGTCAGTTGGAGCCCAGGCATCCAAACTTGACCTAAATAGGGACTTCTCTGGCAGTTTACCCAGAACCCTTGGAGCTATGTTTAATTTCTATGGAACTAAGCTGTTTGCAGCACCCTTTATGTTTTTCCACAGAAGGTGGGGCTAAGATGTTCGGTTTCCATGTGTACTACCTATCCTCAGAAGAAGTTGAACTGTCCTGCCTTCCCTAGTTTCCTCACTTAGAAATTCAGCTAAAACTATAGGTTTGTACATCGCTTTCTTAGGTGTTCATACATTATGTCCAGTTTATAGATAATGGAATTGAGGATAAGAGAATATAAGTAACTGGCTTCTGGTCACATAGTATATAGCATTAGGGTCCTTGTTTTAAAGGGTGCTCAGAAGCCATTTAGTCCAACTTCCTCATCTTGTGTCCGTGGAAGCAGAGGGTTAGCAAGTCAAGGTCAGTCAGGGAGTAAGAAGCAAAACCAAGATCTGAATCCAGACCTCCTAACTCCAAACCCAGAACTCTTCCCACTATGCTGGCGATAACTCCCCACATTTCCTCCCCATAAACCAAAGCTGAGGTTTAGACTCAAGTCTTTCTTAGGGTTGAACTTCTGGCAAGCAGTTCATACCCCAATGAGTCTGGAGATCCTGCATAGGAAGAGAACTCCAGAAAAGAAAGTGAATCCAGAATTCCAGTCAGGAATCTGTGACATGAAGGGAAAGTATTAGAGCAGTGGTTCTTAGTCTCAGAGCCACGAACTTGTTTGTTAGTATTTCTATGACTCTCTCAATAGAATAGGTTTCCTTAGTCATCCTATCTTGTTTTGTGCATTTCAAGATATTATTCTGAGAAGGGGTCCATAGACTTCACCAGCCTTCCACAGGGGTCCATGACACGAACAAACAAGGTTAAGAATCCTTGTATTACTGGGGCAGCTAGGTGGCGCAGTGGATAGAGCACCAGCCCTGGATTCAGGAGTACCTGAGTTCAAATCCGGCCTCAGACATTTGACACTTAACTAGTTGTGTGACCCTGGGCAAGTCACTTAACCCCAATTGCCTCACCAAAAAAACCACAAAAAAAAAAAACCCAAGAATCTTTGTATTAGAGAAAGGAAGATACATGATGATTTCAGTTTGAGGTAGTGAAAATTATGAGAGGGATTTGGGCTAAGGGCAGTTTTTAGCTGGAGCTTTCTTAGCTGACACTTTTACAGAGTGACCCAGGACCTAACCCTGAGACAAGGGTCTCCCTCAGTGCCATTCCTTGCTCTTTAAAAACCTGAAAGAGTGCTGGCTCTTGAATCAAAGAATCTAGATTCAAATCCTGACTCTGAGATTTATTCTCTTGTTGACCTTGGGAAAGCCAACCTAACATCCCATGACCTCAGTTGGACCAAGTAGCCTCTGAGGCTCCTCCCAGCTCCACTTATCCTAAGGTTTTCTTCCCTGTTTTCAAAATGAGGCTTTTCCTAGAGTTAGTAAAGATAAGCAAGAGAAAACCTTCTCTGAGAGTAATTCTGTTTATGATAATAATAATATCCCCAAACTCTAATCTGAGAAGAGAAAGGATTCATAGAAAGATAATTTTAGAAAGAAAAAAGTAAAGCACAAAACTGGTGTTAGATCAAAATAAAGATTGGGAAAACACCCACCTAAAATGATGGCATTTCATAGGGATGAGACAACTGTGGAATAGCAGGAACCAACTTGGACACTGTGTCTTAACCTTTTCTGTCATCAGATACCCCACTGCCCTTTCAGAATAATATTTGCTTCCACCTTTAGTGGGTTTGTCTAGGCTCAGAGAAAGTGCATTAATCAAAAGAGGGACGCTGGTATTATTGACCTCAATGTTGAAAGGAGAAAAGGAAAGCCAGTTGGTGGCTTCCTAAGGATAGCTATCCTCTAGTTGATTGAACAGCTCTGTGGGAAGCCTCCAGCAACTTGAGAGAAACTGTGGATGGGAACTATGCAAACCTGACCTAGCTTCATTAGGAGTTTTTGTGCCTCTTTGGATGTTTGTGGCTATGACCCCAAATCAGATGAGGCTAACCGGGTTTTAGAGTTAATTTCAGCCAATGCCATTTTTAATGAATGGGTCAGGCTACCTGCTATCTTGATGCCACTGACCTTCATCCTTTTCATTCTTCCTTTAAGAATCATTGATAACCCACTGATGAACAATCCGTAGTGGCTTTCAGGTATAGAAACACAGGCAAGTGTGAACTAACCAGCTATAGCCCAGTAAAGGATCTATGGGTCAGGATTTTGCCCATAACACTTTGTGTCATCTGGAAGGTCACTTACCCTTTATGGGACCTGTTTCTTTGTGGAATAGTTGACCTCAGGAAGTCCCTTCTGCCATCGTGGTTCTGTGTTTCTGGGAAATTATTCTATGCTTTGCAAAATTGATAATGTCTTTACAGATGCTGAAGGGAAAATATGGTACTAAAGAATCAAACAACTATTTTCATTAGTTTCTTCAAAGTCATCATTAGTTATGTTAACATTAAGGTCATTCAGTGATTCAATGATCACTTGCCAACAAAAAACAATATTAAGGTATAAAAAAATCACAAAAACCATATGTATATTTATCCAGAGAACTTTTTTCATACTATCTTTTAAGAACTCTAGGCAGTAATAGCAATGATAGCTCACATATTATCATACTTTAAGGGCTAGTTGCTGATTCCTTCGCAACCACCTAGTGAGGTAGAGAAATCAGAATTTTTATAGATAATGAATCAGCCTCAGTGCAGTTATACACCTGGCCCTTGGCCACACAGCTAGTACATGTTGGAGCTAAGATTCAAACTCAGGTCTCTGTTGGGCTGAGAACTTCACAGAAAAGCAGACAGTGGGGAAGATTCATTATCCCCATAGCTGTGCCATTCTTAATGCTGGTGGTTGTCATTATGGTACAAGATCTGACCCCTAGGAGTTGGTGATGGTCAATGTACAGTGATCAGGCACTGAAACATAATGAATGGAATATAAGGAGTGTAGGTGACTTGGTTATGAAGCTTTTCTTTGGCCATGGCAACTTATGAAACAGAGAAAAAATTTAAACAGTTGTCATCCCTATGCAGTCCCCTTCCCTCTAATGCATCAATAGTGGCAGAGCATAAAGGCAAAAATTACTATAGTAAAAAGTTTTCTCCATCAGGGATAGTAGCCAACACAATTGGACCGTAATGTCATACTCCCCAAGGTGCTTATAGGGAAAGTAGGCATGATAATATATATACATATATGTGGTATAAGAGCCTGATTGGATCAGATATATATTTATGTATATTTTTATATGTGTAAGCCATATTGAAGGTGATACATTTGTGAGGACACTAAGTAAACATCATCAAGTAGTAATCTATTTGCATAATCTCTCATTTATATAAAATCATTGAGGATCATCTATGTATGAATTGGGGGGGTACTCAAAATGATGGTAGTTGTTAAGAACAAGCAGGCTTTCACAACTTACATTCAATAATGAACCTCATTTTTACTACTTAACAACTGAAAGATGTAGAGAAAAATGAGCTGTTTGTGCACATTTTTTGTTAATTACCCAAAAAAGCAACTAAATTGAACAATTTTCTATCTTACATGCTCTTTTACATCAAGGTGTCTTCTATCCACATCAATATCATTAAAGATTCCTTATAAGATGTAATAAAAGTAATAATCCTGTTAAATAACCCTTTGATAAATATCAGGTGAGGCATTATACAGGGAGATACATGCTCACCAAAATAGATGGAGGAGCTCTGGCACAGAGTTCAGCTTGAAGAGGAATGTGTTTGTATGGGATCCCTACAGATATTTCTGTCTGTGGATGGAATTGTGCTGACTGCACAGAGGTGTACCTTGTGACACTGGAAACCCCCCTAGAAAAGATCTGTAATTATTCAAAGAGTACGGCTTGCTCATCAACTAGGAAAAACTAAGTGGATGAAAAATCTCTATTGCCCAGATTTCAAAATAAATCTGAATGAACTTTCCAACAGTATGCATATTTGGGACAGATATATGGACAAGAAATTGAAAAGGGCCTAGAAATAAAACTAAGGAGGAGAATGGGCTATATTGCTTTTGGGAAATTGTAAAGCATTTTTGCCAACTCCAAAATTCCCATAGAAACAAAGACCTATCATTTTAATATATTCTGTTGGCATTTCTGGATGGTAACAAGATCTGAAATATCACTGTGTCCAAAGGATTAAAGATGAGTATCACAAAGAGAAGGGAAAGGATCAGGGTGGTTTGAGCAGGCTATAACATATGTAACAAGGAGGAATAAGCATAAAAGATATCATGAGGAATTGTATGGCAAAAATAAAACATGGCAAGAGTAAGGGATGATAGGAAGGAGAGCCAGAGTGTTCTACCAATATCCTTGCAGTGTTGGGGGTGAGGAGGAAGACAGGCTTCTAGAATATTAAGTGGAGAGAGATGCACAGAGAAAAGACCTTTAGAATAAAGGAGAAAAGTGAGTAAGGGACAAAGGAAGGGAAAGAAAGAAAGAGCAAATGTTGATAAGAGAGTGAAAACAAGCAAGAAAGAGAGAAAGGGAGACAGAGAGAAGGGAGAGGGCGACAGAGTGAAGAGAGAGAGAGAGAGAAGACAGAGACAGAGATGAACAGACAAAGGACAAAAGTGTCAGGAAAGTGCCTTCTCCAGGCCAACAGTCCCGCCTTTACGTTTTAGTTTTGTATTTTTTCCAAACCATAAAATACTTGGATATTTCTGGCATTCCCTTCTTTCCCATGGTAGAGATTAATAGAAGTGGTTTTTGTTCCATTCTATCTCTTTCTGTCTTGGCTTGACTTTGCAAACATTTCTTCATGATCCAGTTAGCTAACGGCACAAAGGACTGTTAAAGAGCAATTATATATTTTCCTCAGGGAACAAAAGAACTTTGTGTAAGAGTACTTTTCAGATTGTTGTCTGCCAGAGTCTGGTTTGTGAAGTATAGACTGACCTCACATGGATCTCCTGAATTTACTTTCTCCTACTACTTTGATGCTGGGTCATCCTGTCCCAGAATTGTCAGGTTAGATCTTTATGCCAGTGAAATAGTTTAATAGTCAGACATGTCTGTGATCAACCAGGTAGAATAAGCCCCTCTCAAGGAAAGAAAACAATGGAGTCTTCAGAGTAATCTTGCCACCATGTTCAGGAAACCACTTCTTCAATCCTTTCCATTGCTTCTTGAAATTCACCTGAAAATACCTCATGTGTGTCCCTTGGTGCCATTATCCTGGGTTTTCAGTCTGCCAAAAAACCTTGGAAAGTGGTTATAGCTTATCAAACTGGAAAAATATACATGACCAATATCTCTATAAATAAACCAAGAAATAATGAGTCAGAATATGGAACTCTAAGAGGGTTGACCAATTAAACATAGGCAAAGTAGGTGGCTGTCTTTGTCTCACCTTTCCAACTTTCTCCAACTTGAAATTCCTTTAATACGGAGGAAATACAGCTCAGGCTTAAAATGTAAATAACTCTGGATGAGGCAACATACTAAGGAGGAAATTTATACTGAGGAGTAAATGACTGATATAAGATCCTTTCTTATGAGCAATGAAGAGAGGAAAAGTGCATAAGGGAATTGGTTGCCTGAAAGGTTAAGGTGGGAAATAAGTTCCAATATAGGAAGAAAAGGACAGAAAAAGGAAATTGGGAGTGTAAGAAAAGAATTTTACCTGCTTCACAATTTTGCTTAGGGCCAGTCCTGTACTTTAAGTAAGTGTGTAATTGATTAGTGAGCTGTTCTCAAAAAGTATTAGTGTCAGTTGAATATCACCTTGGGAGATCTTTTGAGTAGTATTCTCTAGGGATTGGTCCTAGGACCAATTCTATTTAATATACCAATCAGTAATTTAGATAGTACAATAGAGAGTTCACATATTAAGTTTGCCATTAACACCAAGTAGGGTGGGATGGCTTGTCCCCCAGAGAAATAGAATAGAACTTACTATATCCCTGAGCAATGGGAGATGTAGGCAGATAAAATAGGATGAAGTTTAATGAGAAAGTGCAAAGCAACTCCTTCTAGCTATAAATCCTATTATCCTAATGCACTTAAAAGGATTCCTGACTTCCTGACCCCTTCTACTGCCTCCCTTCTCTGAAATCCGTTGGGATTCACAGACTGAACCATACCACTAAGTGCAGTATTGCTAACATTGTACTGTTCTATAATTGTTTCAGCCCCGCTCCCTGAAAATTACAAGCTACAAGTTGGGGCAAAGGACAACAATGCGTAATGTTCTGGAATACCCCCAACTCCTAACACAAAACTAGGCACACCATGGACAATACATTGACTAAAATATATGTTATAGGAAAGACCCAATAGCATGGCAAGTATGGCAAGCACAGTTATGTTTGACTAGACTCTAAGTATGAGTAGGCAATATAGTATTATTGGGGTTTTTTTAAAGCATGCATGGGGCAGCTAGGTGGCACAGTGGATAAAGCACCGACCCTGGATTCAGGAGGACCTGAGTTCAAATCCAGCCTCAGACACTTAACACTTACTAGCTATGTGACCCTGGGCAAGTCACTTAACTCTAATTGCCTCACCAAAAAACAAGCATGCATAGCCTTAGAATGTAGCATGAGGGGACTGGTGAGTTAATCCTCCACCATAATCAATATTAATAGAGCTAGTGGTTTGTTTGGGACTGTTTTCTATACACAAATTACAGCAAAATATGGAAAACTCAGAGAGGATCCAGGGGAGAATGGTGAACACAATTAAAGAACTGGGAAATGATCATTATGGAAAAAATGCTTTAAAAATCAGAATTATTGTGTCTACAGAGAAGCAAGCTAAGAGGAGGATTTAATATCCATCTTCAAGTATACTAAGAGAGGATGTAATGAGTTCATAAGCTGCTTTTCTTCCTTTCCACCAAGGAATGGACAATTGGGAATAAGTTTAAATTGCACCAGGATGCATGTAGGTTAGGTATTAGGAAGAACTTCCTGACACTAGAATTCATTGACAAGGGAGCTTTTTCATGTAAAGATATATAAATTATGCTGGAAATTCACCATGACAGTTTTTAGTCATGCTGTCTTTTCTATCAATGCCATGAGAATCGAAGGGTCATAATCTGGCAAGATACTCCTCAGTCCTTCTGTCTACATTTGTTGTTGTTGTTGTTGTTGTTGTTGTTCATACTTTGTTTTGGGGGAGGACTAGTGATATCATGGGATGATGTCTTGACTTGTGTGTGAATTGGATTTCAATGAAGCCGACTTGCATAAAGTTGTCAGTTTCACTCTCTCTTCCAAAGTCATGGAAGACCAGTGGCAGCACAAAAGTCAAGATGACTGGCAATGACCTGGGATGCAATGGATGACCTCGACATTGTCCATGTCTGACCAAGCTCTAAGTTCTCCACAGCATGTGGTTCAGCTACTTTCATGGCCATTGGAACAAATTGTTCTCAACCACCCATTCCACCAAGGGAAATGTTCAAATGCTTGAGATAGACATCTCCCTAACTCAGTGACAAGTTTGAGGCCTGTCAGATACCCTCAACTTGGTTTAGCCTGTCTGCCAAGATGCTTTTACCAGCGTGTGGCCAATGGACATACTATAGCTTTTTGGAACCACAGGTGAGAGTTGGGTGACAGGTGGATACCAAAGGTGGATGAGCAGCCCTGAAAAGGGCTCAGAAAGCCCTCACACCCAAGGTGCTAGTCCTCACTGAACACTGAATATCAAATCCATATATGTATCTCTGCCCTGGATTCTCACTTGGGCTCCAGTCTCCACATTTCCAACTGACTACTGAATATCTCCATCATCCTCTCAAACTCAACACCACTAAATCTTGAATGTATCATTTTCCTCCCAAACCTACCCTTCTTAATTTCCAAATTTCTATTGCTGGTACCACCATCCAAATAACCAGGCAGGTAAACTCTGAATCATCCTTGCTACTTCTTTGATGCTCTTACCATACAGATCCAATTAGTATCAAGTCCTCTCAGATCTACAGCTACAATCCTCTTCTGTCTGTCCCATCTCTCCTACACCTGCAATTGCTCAAGGTGGTGGGGCCCTGCTCTTCTTGTATAGCATCTCACATTTTATGGATACCAATAAGATAATATATTTAAAGATGAAAGAGAGCTTAGGGGTCGTTTGATTCAACTCCCTCATTTTACAGATGAGAAAACTGAGTCCCAGGGAGTCTCAGTAACTTGCCCAAATACATACAGTGATGGGCAGGATTTGAACCTAGATCTTCTAACTCCAGAAACCCTATTCTATCATATGTGAGTAACTCATCTCCTTTTCTAGCCATACCTTTCCATGGTGATTGATTGTACACCTATTTTCCCATACAATTTTTCAGTGTTAATACTTTGCAATCTGCTTACACTCACCATTGTTCAATAGGTAACCTAGAATCTTAATTCATTGGAGGCTATGGCAATTTATGACATATACTCAGAACACTGTACTTGAATTTAGACGACATATTCAAATCCTGGCTTTGTCAGCTTCTAAATATTTGACCTTTAGCCTTAATCTTTCTAAGCCTTGGATTCCTAACATGTAAAATGAAAATAATAGTGCCTCCCCCACCTAATTCAAGGGTTGATAGACTCATAAAGTGAGTCATTAACCTAATTACTTACTTCACAGAATGGTTTTTTAAGGAGTAAATAAGACAAAATAGGCTAAAAAAACTCCATAAAACTTACAGAACTATGTAAATATAAGCTATTACTATCATAAATCCCTTACATAAAAACCAAGTCTTATTCTAGCGCTACAGGACAAAATAGAAAACAAAAGCAAAGTTTAGCATCTAAGTGTAAGTTGGACACTGGTTTTTGAATGTCAGAGCTTGGCAGATGCATGGTCAAAATACATAAGCTACGGGGCCAGGATACAGTGGTCTAAAACTACAGAAGTGGGATCATCCAGGAATGGAGTCCAAGTGTATAGGCATACATCCAAGTATGGGGTTTAATATAAGTATATTTAAAATAAAATTTAAAAAACAACCAAGCAGACAATTGAGTCCAGCCCAGTATAATGAAAGAGAATCCCAAGTTCTAGAATAGGGGGTGAGAATCACTATAGCTCTCACTAGTCCATCTTCTTTCCCTGTGAATGTCATTAAGCTCTTTTAGTCTGTACCAAAAGACATCACTTAACGAGATGCTGTCTTGGATTATTTGCTCTTGTTTTGTGGTTTTGTTACTCATCTTTCCCCTGGCAAGTTGTATATTCCTGAAAAACAGGGCTCATCTCTTGAATATCATTTATTCATACAAACACACACACAGGTAGACTTAGTAAATATTTGATTAATGCTTGGCTAATTCATCTGAAATGACCAATGGGTATCCAAATATATGTCTTTCTTTTAAAAGCTATTAGCTAACCTTGGGGTATCATTTTATTCCTCTTTTACAAAGGAAAAAGCGAAACAGCAGGTAATAATGAACAGAGAGTGGTCCCCAGGGTCAAGACACAGGTTCAAGTGCTACATGCTGTCAGTGTGACCCTGGGAAATAACCTTTTAGAGCCCAAGCAATTCTCTAAGTCTTTACTTTTTGGAGCAGGTGCCAAGTTGCTGAAATATAGGAAGTTACCTTACCAGAACTTCCTATACTAATTAAGTCATAGATCTGGTCCAAAATGGGGAAATTGAAGCACAAGTTAAGCTGTTAGCCAAAGTAGGAATGGAATTTAGGGCTTCCAACTGATGATCCCAATGCCATTTCTTCTCATTGTAATAGCCATTAGAAGCAACATTTTATTCAATATATACTTGTTTCTGTATATATCATTTTCTCAGATATAAAGCTTCGTTAGGGAACAATTTAATTGTTGCCTTTGTATCCCCAGGCTACCATAGTGCCCAGCACAGAGTAGGTGCTTAATAAAGACTTGCTGATTGATAAGAGTGTTGCAGGAAGGAGATATACAAAAAAATAGAATATATAGATCTCACCACTATTCTTAGAGTACAGCATAAACTCTGAGAGCAGGGACTGTTTGGGAATTTTTGTCACTGTCTAACCAGTGCCTAACACTGTGTTTTGCATACAGCGGGTATTTAATAAATGCATATTTAATTGAATATAGACATTGGGAAAAAGAATACCTACAAAGTCACACATAGTATATAACACCAACACTTCAATCAGCATGTTCCCTTGAATTTCTCAAGATTTAAGTGATCATCATTCCCTTCCCCTTCTCCAGCAGACTCAGTATGTAAAGAGTTAATTGAGTTATGAAAAGGGGAGGAGGAGGAGGCGAGCTGTGTTGCTTATTGGAAGATTTTGATGTACATTTCCCAAGTCTTTTTAACTCTGCTCTGAGACTCAGGATTTACAGGGATCAATAATGGGCCAGAGCCAGCTCTACAGGAAAGGAGATTTGTCAAAGAAATTGGCATCACTAGGATATGGTCTGCTGAAAGCCAGCATGGGCATCACAGGGATGCATAACCTCACTGCCTGAGTGCTTCATCTGTGCTGCTCCAAACAGGGAGCCTTCTACATCAAAACCTGATGACACGTCCATTATTTCCATCTCTCAGAAGTGTTATAAAGAAGTACATGGCTAATTGACAAATGAAGTAGGAAGACGATTAGTATAGAACTTCAGAAGAGAAAGGGAGAGATCCCTTCTGACTGGGGTCATCAGGGAAGGTTTCACCAAAGACACAGGACTGAAACTGAGCCTTGAAAAATAAAGAGGAAGGCATAATCTACTGAACAAACAACATGGTACAGAGGAAAGATCTGTATCTGGAGTCAGACCTGAGTTCAAACCCCAGCTCTGCTATCCCATGTTCCCAAGTGACTTTGGACAGGTCATTTAAATTCCAAGACACCCAGTTTCCTTCTCTGTAAAATGAGAGGTGATGACCTCTAAGGACCCTTCCAGTTCTAAATATATGATCCTATGATCTTATGATTAGTTTCTTTTTTAATCATAAAAGTATTTTATTTTCTAGTTACATGTAGAGATAGTTTTCAACATTTGTTTTTATAAAAATTTTAGTTCCACATTTTTCTCCCTCCCTCCCTTCTCTCCCCCCTCCCCAAGACAGCAAGCAATGATATGTCATATATGTACAATCACATTAAACCTATTTCTGCATTATTCAAGTTGTGAAAGAAGAATGACAACAAAAGGGAAAACCTCCAAAAAGAAAAAACAAAAATAAAAAAGTAAAACAGTATGGTTCAATATGCATCTAGATTTCACAGTTCTTTTTTCTGGATTTGGAGAGTACTTTCCATCATGAGTCCTTTGGGAATATCTTGGACCATTGTACTGCTGAGAAGAGTTAAGTCTATTATGATTAGTTTCTTACCTTCTCTCCCAACCAATAAAGGGCTTTTTTGTGTAATAAGAAAAATAACTGAGGCATCTAGGTGGCGCAGTGGATAAAGCACCGGCCCTGGATTCAGGAGGACCTGAGTTCAAATCCAGCCTCAGACACTTGACACTTACTAGCTGTGTGACCCTGGGCAAGTCACTTAACCCTCATTGCCCTGCCCCCCCTCAAAAAAAAGGTTAAAAAAAAAGAAAAATAACTGATAGGAAATTATAGTGAACTCCAAATTAAAATTGAGTCACTGTTGGAGAATACTGGGAAGTAGAAAAGCAGGAGTTTTATGGATAGATTTAAGAAGGTTCATGATCTTGGATGGGAAAATATATTTTTCTAAATTTTCATTAAGTGCTAACTAAAATTGAGCATTTCTCTCAATTATAATTTTTTAAAAATATCATTCTTAAAAGGGGTCCATAGGCTTCACCAGGCTGTAAAAGAGGTCTATAACATAAAAAACATTAAGAACCCCTATAATAGAGTGGAAGGAAGGAAGGAAGGAAGGAAGGAAGGAAGGAAGGAAGGAAGGAAGGAAGGAAGGAAGGAAGAAAGAAAGAAAGAAAGAAAGAAAGAAAGAAAGAAAGAAAGAAAGAAAGAAAGAAAGAAAGAAAGAAAGAAAGAAAGAAAGAAAGAAAGAAAGAAAGAAAGAAAGAAAGAAAGAAAGAAAGAAAGAAAGGAAGAAAGGAAGAAAGAAAAAGAAAAACATAGAATGTTGATTAAATACTTACAATGATGCTAAGTTCTGGGGATACAAATAAAATCAAACTAAAGAGTCCTTGTCTTCAGAGAGTTTATGTTCTAATGGGAGAAGTCAACACATAGAGGGGAGATGGAAGGGAAGGGAGGGATACTTGTAGTGGCTGGAGATGTCCAGGAAATGCTGTGGAGTCTGAAAATTAAGGTAATATATGCTATATCTTCCCCTATCACTACCACATCAAATAAATAAGAAGAAAACTGAAAAAACCTGCCAGAATCAACAAAGATGTGTTAAGTACCTATTATGAGCCAGGCACTGGACTAGGCAATGGACTTTGGATACAAAGACAAAACAAAATGGTCACAACTGTTCTTTATTATATCTTAGATTTGTTATTTTTGTCATTTTGCATCAGTTTCCAATTATTCTGAAGACTATCTTTTCCTACTTTTTAAGGACCAGAGGAAAGCCACTGACCCACTGGATAGATCTCCCATGGAGAATTTATGGAGAAACTCAGACAGGAATTGCTCAGGATAGAAGGGTATGGAAGGGTTGCAATCTACAAAGGTGGAGCAAACATCCACATTGGTAATCAAGAGGTCTATTAAAGACTTGAAGTATCATGTTGCAGAATTGTGGAAATTGATGACTGGGAAGGTCCTAGTCATTGAATATGTCACAATTACTTTCATGTTTTACTTATTCTGCCCAGAGAAACTAATCCTTTATGTTTAACTGTTATGTTTTTTAAATATTTCACTACATACAGAGCAGTTTGCTTTTCAGAATTGTGTTGGATTCCTGGCACCAATAAAACATCATTAAAGAAAGGAGGTTGTCCCTACTAACAAGAGCTGATTCTTTCCCCAAACTCTGGATGGAAGGATGGATGGAAGGATGGATGGATGGATGGATGGATGGATGGATGGATGGATGGATGGATGGATGGATGGATGATAGAAAGAGACAGACAAGCATTTAAATGGATAGATAGTTAAATGGATGGATAGAAGGATAGATGGTTAAATGGATGGATGGATAGATAATTAAATGGATGGATAAATAGAAAGACAGAAGTTAAATGAATAGATATGTATGGATAGATATATTATAAATAAGTAGATGGATGGATGGATGGACAGTTAAATGGGTGGATAGGAGGATAGACAGAAAGTTAAATGGATAGATAGATGATAGATAGATACATATAATAGACAAACAGAAATATTTGAACCCAACTCTTCCTGACTCCAGAACAACACTGTTACCCACTATACCACTTCTAACCCATTTATTTAACAATTTTCCCTTTAACCGTAATAATGAAATATTTCTCTTCCTATCTACTATTATCTTTATGATGTGGCCTTTCAGTTTCCATTTGGAGCTTATTGTAGTCAGTAGACACCAGTATTCTTCCAGATAATAGTGTCTGGCTACAAGTCATAGAATAACAGCCTCTGAAGTTACTGAGCACCCACATGGGGAGTTAGTTAGTTGCATGTTATACATGTGTAGTCATGCAAAACATTTCCATATTAATCATGTTGTGAAACAAATTTTGTTTCAATAAATCATGTGCCCCCACACACTCTGATGGTATATTGGTTAATTTTAAGGAACACATGGACATAGCCTAGGCTCAGATGATTTAAACACTGTAGATTGTTAATTTTTAAATAAATAGGTAATCTCATCCATCTAGAGATTCTCTCTGACCACCTCTTTGACTACCCATCCATGCCTGTCTGTCCTATGCATCTCTTGTCCATATCTTCCAATAAATCTGCTACAGGGGTTCCCACCTAACATGCTGGGTACCTTCCTCTATAAATCATGGTAATGTATGGGCACAAATGGAGCATGTAATCTGCTCATTGATTATCCCTCATTTTCACTATATGACCAACCTTGGTGTGTTTTTTTAACCCCTGATTGCATATTTCTATGATAGTGCCCTTTATGCCATGCCTCCTTCTTGTTCTCCCATTTTTAATACATATAGATCTGCTCATGCTCACATGCAGCTAGCTCCCCATTTCCCTGTGGGTGCTCAGTAACTTCATGTTGGGGGGGGGGAGGAAGGGAGAGAATTCGAAACACAAAGTTTTTTAAATGTATCTTTAAAATTGTTTTTACATGTAATTGTGAAAAAATGAAATTCTAAATAAAGAAATAAGGGACAGCTAGGTGATGCAGTGGATAAAGCACCGGCCCTGGATTCAGAAAGATCTGAGTTCAAAATCGGCCTCAGACACTTGACACTTACTAGCTGTGTGACCCTGGGCAAGTCACTTAACCCTCATTGTCCCATGAAAGGAAAGAAGGAAAGAGAAGGAAAGAAAGAAGGAAAGAAGGAAAGAAGGAAAGGAAGGAAGGAAGGAAGGAAGGAAGGAAGGAAGGAAGGAAGGAAGGAAGGAAGGAAGGAAGGAAGGAAGGAAGGAAGGAAGGAAGGAAGGAAGGAAGGAAGGAAGGAAGGAAAGGAAGGAAAGGAAGGAAAGGAAGGAAAGGAAGGAAGGAAAGGAAGGAAAGGAAGGAAGGTGATTTGTTAAACCACTGCGAGTTTTATAGGAGTATTTTATGTACAACCAAGAATCTATATTAAAGTAGAGTCCTGGGTTTGGGGTCAGGAAGACCTAAGTTTCAAATCCTGCTTCAGACATTTATTAGTTGAGTGACCCTGTACAAGTCACTTTACTTCTCTGAGATTCAGTTTCCTCATCTGCAAAATAAGGACAATAATATTTTCAGGACCTATCGTATAGGATTTTTGTAAAGTTCAGATGAAATAATATACTGTAAGGAGTTTTTAAAATTTAGAAAATTATTTACATGTCAATTTTGATTATCACAGTTATTATTAGAAAGATGTGGGGCAGCTAGGTGGCACAGTGGATAGAGCACTGGCCCTGGATTCAGGAGGACCTGAGTTCAAATCCGGCCTCAGACACTTGACAACTAACTTGTGTGACCTTGGGCAAGTGACTTAACCCCGATTGCCTCACCAAAAAACAAACAAACAAACAGAAAGATGTTCTAATTGTTCACAGAGGAGGATGTTCATCTGTATAAATAAGGATAAATGGAATTTCTCTTCTTGACATTTTTGCTTTCTCCAAGGGAGCAATCTCATCTTAAAAAAACAACTCTCTACTCTAGAAGCATTCAAATGAATACTATGATAAGCTCCTGAGGTTGAAGGTGAGGTGGGGGCACTACTAACAGGAGAAATCATCTTCTACATGTTAAGATGTGTGGATCCTCAGTATACTTCCCCAAAATTGAGGTCCATGAGGAGCTAGAAATCCATCAGATACTCAGTAGGGAATTTTGCACAGTACTGCAATGGAAGCCAATGGACCACACATTATTAACTCCAAAAAGTTATACCAACTGGGTTCTTATGAACAGTGGAAGATATAAGTCCCTAAATGCAGAGATGTTCTTGCCTCCAAATATGATAAAATGTGTTAAAAATTCAAACTTTTCTCACCCATTAATTCAGTTCTAAGTGGAGGGAAATGGTTAACTTAGACTGTAAGTGCCATTCAGCTCTTATAATCACCCCTGGGCCCAATGACAAGGGCACCATGTTAATCAAATTCTTGTGGGATTTATGTAACATATCTATGAGGAACTGAGCCGGGAATAACAACCTATTTCTCAGTGGACATTCAGCACCCGTAAGATGGTTTACACTGGGTACAGAATTGGACTAGGTTTCATACTGTGACCTATAAATGAAAATGTCTGCATGCCAGTGCCGGTTTCATGAGCCACTTCCCTGGAAGGCAATAACTCTGACCAAAGAGCTGAGCCATCAAAGGGACCATGGGTAGTCTCATCACAATAGGACTTTCATTTGGGAGCCCCATAAATATCTTCTACTTGTAGCACTTATTCAAGGGGAGAAAAAAAGATGGATATTGATTTTTCTCTTCAAACTATGGGTGATTCATTTACTAAGCTATATACTGTTGTTCAGAGATTGTGAGTTCTAAATTAAGTATTTTCGTTTGCCCCTACAGAAAAAGTGTGGGTGGTGGGTGTCACGGACAGATATGATATTTGAAAGACAGAGAGATAGCTGGCTTCAGTGTTAAGGAAGCCTGAGTTCAAGTCCTGCTCCTCTGTGACTCTTCATAAAACACTCAACCTCTCAGTTACTCAGGCAATTTGCTAAGACTCTAAGTTGCAGAGTAGGTTCTGATCTGTATTTTTAGAAATTCTTTATTGGGAGCTCCCACCCTAATGAAATCATAGGCCAAGTTAAAAGAAAAAGGTATATTTAATTAGGTTGTTCTTGATATGCCATGTAATTAAAATAGAGTCTGGGCTTTTTTCCCAGAAGTGACAAGAAATACTAATATATGTATTAGGGCTCAGTTAGATCAATAGCCATTGCCAAGTCATGAATTAAATGTCAATTAATTTGAAGACTTGACATTATATGTTAACTCCATTAAAGGTTATGCTATTATTATTCCTTTTCTAATCTCTAAATAAATATCTATTTTAAAAGTAGGATAATTCTGATACAATATTAAAGAAAAAACATAAATCTGATTTCCTCTTGGGCTTCTTGACTCAAAAAAAGAGCAATCATTTTAATTGCATTGATTTATACATGGTTTTCTGCGACTCCAAAGAAACTCTTTTCAAAATGTTCTTTCACTTTGGGTTTCTTTTCTTTTTTTTTTAAATGCCTGGGGAAAGCATATGAGTCAATTGTTAATTGACTAATTTCAAAGCATAATCCAAAATTGTATTTTACATTGCCACATAACTCCATAAATAGAGTTGGCTGACCACAAACTTCAGAACTGACTTTGGAAATTCCTCCGTAGACCTTGTCTTCCATACGTTCCCATACATTAGGTTCTTTGTATTGAATATTCATGCCATACACAGTGGACTATATTGTTCCCTCCAGCCGGCCAGATTAATTCTTCCAGGGCTTTAGGATGTGGAACATGAAAGAGCTGTCTCATAGCCATAGAGTACACTATATAATATGCCATGGTGATTTAGGGACAATAATGAGTATATCTTCAAAAGACAGAACCCCCAAGGGAGCTGGCTGGGGAGTGGGAAGGAGGAGCTCAAAGGTTAAATCAATAATTAGAGAGACAGAAGAGAGACAAGAAGATTGGCCAGGAGATTTTTTAAAAATTGAACACTTGTCATGCAAGTAACTGCCTGGACAGTAATTCTTTAAATACAGATTAGCTTCAATAACTTATCTACTAGCATGTCAATGAATATCCTGAAAAGGGTGAAATGCAAAACCTCATTCATAGATTTACTGTCCAGTGGATTAAATGTAGGATGTGAGATTTACAAATTCCTTATAAAATGCCAGTGCTTGAGCCTGTTTTTGTTATTATTGTTCAGCTTTTAGTCCTGTCTGAATCTTCATGGCTTGTCCATGGGGTTTTCTTGGCAAAGATACTGGAGTGGTTTGCCATCTCCTTCTCCAGCTCATCTTACAGATGAGGAAATTGAGACAAACATGGCTAAGTGACTTGCCCAGGGTCACCCAGCTAGTAAGTGTCTGAGGCTGGATTTGAACTCAGGAAAATGAATCTTCCTGATTCCAAACCCAGTGGTCTATCTACTGCATCAACTAACTGCCCCTAGATTAGATGGAGGGTGTGAGATTTACAAATTCTTGATAAGAAGCTAGTTCCAGGCTTGTAGTAGTTGTTATTGTTCCCTGAAAAGTAATCATCCAGTCTCTCTACTTGAAGACCTCTAATTAGGGGAAACCCACTATTTCCATGAGGCATGTTATTTCACTTTGGAGAGTTCTAATTGTTAATGAATTTTTCCTAACATAAAGCCTAAATTTGTGGATGTGTACACATATATGTGCACACACATATACACATAAATTTATATGTGTGTACATGTGTTTGTGTGTATATGTATATACCTCTATTTGTGTATATATGTGTGTGTGTGCGTATACATACATATGAAACAAAGGTAGGTTTTTTAAAATTCGAGAGTGCCCCAGAAATGTGAGAATCACACCAAGAGTAATAAATCTCAGAATGAGACTGGTAATGAAAACTAAGGACAGCAAAAAGGGTCTTTTTAGTTATAGTGGATAAAAATGGAAGATCAAAGAAGAAAGAAGACCACTGCTCAGTGTGGATAGAACTATGATAACTGATAACAGAAAGCAGGCAAAGCTGTGGATTTCTTATTTTGCTCCTGTTTTCTTTGTCAAGGAGAATAACCTTTGGATTGGAAAGAACAGAACAAAAAATAGCAATACACGATATTTTTTAAATGATATAGTAAAAGTGCATCCATCTTAATGAACTCAAATCACTTAGCCCCAGTGGTTCACATCCTTGGGTACTGAAAGAATTGTTACATGTGATTGTTAAGCCATTGTGATTGAGACTGGGAAGATTTTGGAAAATAGTCAAGGTGCTGTGGGGACAAATGGCTTCCAGATTTGCCCCCCTCAAAAGGAAGAAAAGAGAATCTGAAAATTAGAATCTAGTCAGCTTGACTTCAATTCCTAGCAGAATTCTGTCTAGATTGAATTATTACAGTACTGGTTGGCAAACATCTAGAAAAGAATACAGTGATCACAAAAAGCCAGCATGGCTTTACAAAGAACAGATCGTGTCAAACTCACCTTATTTCCCTTTTTGACAAGGTTACTAAACTGGCAAATTGGGGAAATGCTTATACAGAGTTTAACAAGACCTTAGAAGAACCTGTTCTAAAGTACCTCATGTTATTCTTAAGAAAATGATGGAGAGATATGGACTAGAAGAGAACACAATCAGATGGAAAATATAAATAGTTGGAAGGCTAGCCTTGTGTAGTCATGAATGATTCAATGTCAACTGGAAGGAAGTTTCTGGTGAAATGCCCCTTCAAGGATCTGTACTTGGTCTTATGTCATTCAACATCTTTATTAATTGATTGGAGAAAAGGATAGATGACATGTTTATCAAATCTGAAAATCAGGGAAGGATGCAATGAATAGCTAGTGCCCTAGATGACAGACAAAGTCAGGGTCCAAAATAATCTTAGACTAAAACATTTGACTGAATCTAATGAAATGAAATTTTAAAGGGCCAAATGAAAATTCTTACATTTGGGGACAAAAAAGTCAACTTCACAAGTCAATGGAGAAGGCTTAGGCAAAAAGTTTCCTGAGAAAGTTGTAGGGTGTTTGTGTGTTTGTGTGTGCGTGTGTATAAAACTGAATAATAGGGGCAGCTAGGTGGCATAGTGGATAGAGCACCGGCCCTGGATTCAGGAGGACCTGAGTTCAAATCCAGCCTCAGACACTTAACACTTACTAGCTGTGTGACCCTGGGCAAGTCACTTAATCCCAATTGCCTCACCAAAAAAAAAAACAAAAACCTGAATAATATAATTTATACCATCATATTTTGGCAACCAAAAAAAAAAACTAGTAAGATTGTGCTCTGCATTAAGAGTAGAGAAGTTTTCAAGAATAAGCAGTCCTATAATACACGTCCTATTCAAACCAAATTTAGAGTAGTTTGGATCTATCTTGTGTTCCCTTCTGGGTGTTAACATTGAAAAGAACCTAAAATATTTTTCAATTTGGAGTAAAAGGTCAGAATTAGGAGAAATATCTAAAAGTTACAAACAGAATAATTTAAGCTTTATGTCAGAAAAATGCATTAACAATTAGAGCTATCCAAAAGTGGAATAACATGCCTCAGGAAATAGTGGATTCCCCTAATTTAAGACCTTTAAATGGAGAGACAGTATGGCTACTTGTCAGGTATGTGGAAAGAGGGATTTTTTCCCCAGCATGTATTAGACTAGATAGTTGCTGAGTAACCTTCCAACTCTGAAATTATGTGATTCCATGATCCCTGTTCAATTCTGCTTCCAGTTTATTATCCATTTTCATTATCTGTCTAAGATATACCTACATATGATACTTTACTGGTTTTCTGTCCAACTCTATGTCATAGTCTGGACCATTGACATTCTTTGTCCATTTGGATTTTCCTCTATTTATAGTTGGATTAAATTCTTCTAAGTATATGGGTCTCATTTGTAAGGTTGTACATTTTTGTGGGTTGTGATTCTCCCATAGAAAAATGAAGAGGCACGTGGTAGGAATGAACAGGTTGCAATAGAATACAAGCAGGGAATCACATAAGAGAAGTGCAAAAAAAGTCATCAGTAAAATATCTGATGGACCAGTCATTTTAAAGAGAACAATAGATTAACCACTGGCTGTGGGTGCTCCATTCGTATATACACAATTTTCTTCTCAGTAGATCCCTCCAAATGTATTGTGTGGCTCTCCTGTGGTGGATTTATAGAAAGACATAGGTGAGAATCATAAAAGATAGATAGGCATAAATGGATTGTGATCCACATGATTTGAGTCATAACCATGCTCTCAGCATGGTATTGAAGATTTTAGAGTATATAAATAAATAAATAGAAAGATAGAAAAATAGAAAGATAGATAGATAGATAGATAGATAGATAGATAGATAGATAGATAGATAGATAGATAGATAGATAGATAGATAGATGGATAGATAGATAGATAGATAGATAGATAGATAGATAGATAGATAGATAGATAGATAGATAGATAGATAGATGATAGATAGATGATAGATAGATAGATGACAGATAGATAGATGACAGATAGATAGATGACAGATAGATAGATGATAGATAGATAGATGATAGATCAATAGATAGATAGATTATAGATAGATCGATAGATAGAGAGATAGATAGATGAGAGATAGATAGATGAAAGAATGAATGACTGAATAAGTAAATATGATAATAGTGATAGCTAGCATTTAAATAGCACTTAGAGTTTGGCAAAATATGGTACATGTAATCACATTTGATACTGGGTGCGTTTGTGTATACATATGTATATATATGATCTATGTATGTATATAAGCATATATAGTATGAATGGATGGATATATGATATTATTAGCTGAACAGCCACCTATAACATGCCTTCCCTCCCCCCCCCAAAGTCTCAGTTTTGGAATGCTAATTGTCACCATTTTAAATAAGTATCTATTATATCATCTTTGATCCTTCCTCATGTTTTTCAACAGAACCATAGATAGGGAAAGACAGCGAAGCCTGCTGGGACTAAACAGAAAAATATACCTGCAGGGGTACAAGGAGGGAGAAGAGTCTGTTGTCAGTAGAAAACTGAAATGGCCATATCCCTAATTTCCTTTAGAAGAACTAATTCTTAGTAGATTAAAACCATTCCACAAGAGAGACTGCAGGGACCAGGAAAGATTGCATTGTTTGGGTTCCTTGGGAGACTTCCCTGAAGTGGGCATATCTCCTCTGGGATACTGAACTGTGGATAACAGCCTCGAGAGAAGTGTTCTATGACCGATTTCCTTCTTCTAAGTCTAGTAAGCTGTGGATATGTTTGGTACCTTCCCAGGTCATTGTAGGGTCAGATTTCTAGAGCAGACAAGGTGGTAAAACAACCTAATCTGCATCTTGGATGATGCAATTGTCTGAAATTGGTGTTTCACTTTCAGAGTGTGTTTGAGTACCCAAGTGTAATAGCATTTTACCAATGGCAACTTAGGATCACAAGGTCATTGAATCAGAGATTTAGAGCTGAAAGGGACCTTATAAAGCATCTAATTCAATCCCCTTGTTTTATAGATGAGTAAATTGGAGCTCAGAGAGGTTAAGCTACTTGTTCAAGGCCATAAAAATAATAAGTGGCAGACTGGGGTCCTCACTAAAGGTCTCCTTTTGATTCTTCAAAAGGTTTTTTGACAAGTGTTAACAAGATAGAATAGATTCTGTCAGAAGTGACTGCAAAAATGAAACTGTTAAGATAGATAACTTAGTAATCATATATGTTCTTTAAAAGAAAGCTACTTTCCCAAATTGGTAAATCCTCTTTGTTTTCAATCAGGATCATGAAATAAATGGTAGAACCATGGTGAAAGAATTATGCTTTTTTTTTTTATCATTCTTGGTCTTCCAAAATTGCAGCTATTTCATATATTTCAAGGATCCAAGATTTCATCAACATGGCTAACTCTTTTACTGACATAGATAGTAGCTTTTCTGTACCTTAGGAGTTAGGATTCATTGGTTGCTTTAAAAAAAGGAAGGAGGGGGGCAGCTGGGTGGCGCAGTGGATAAAGCACCAGCCCTGGAGTCAGGAATACCTGAGTTCAAATCCAGCCTCCAACACTTAACACTTACTAGCTGTGTGACCCTGGGCAAGTCACTTAACCCCAATTGCCTCACTAAAAAAAAAAAAAAGGAAGGAGGGAGGGAGGGAAGGATGGAAGAGAAAAAGAGGAGGAAGGAAGGAAGGAAGGAAGGAAGGAAGGAAGGAAGGAAGGAAGGAAGGAAGGAAGGAAGGAAGGAAGGAAGGAAGGAAGGAAGGGAAAGAAAGAAAGAAAGAAAGAAAGAAAGAAAGAAAGAAAGAAAGAAAGAAAGAAAGAAAGAAAGAAAGAAAGAAAGAAAGAAAGAAAGAAAGAAAGAAAGAGGAAGAGAGAGAAGGAAGGAAGGAAAGTAGGAAGAGAAGGATGGAGAGGGAGGAAGGAAGAAAAGAAGGTAAAGAAGGAAGGAAGGAAGGAGAGAAGAAAAGAGGGAGGGAGGAAAGAAGGAAGGAGGGAAGGAAGGAAAGAAGGGAGAAATAAAGGAAGGGAAAGAAAGGACAGAAGGAAAGAACAAATGAACAAACAAATGAAAGAAGGAAGGAAGGAAGAAGGAAGGGAGGGAGGGAGGAAGGAAAGAAAGAAAGAAAGAGAAAGAAAGAAAGAAGAAAAGAAAAGAAGGAAGAAAATTTAAAACTCAATGACCAGCATTCTGGTGATAACCCTCTCCAAACTTACTTAGACATTCTCTTACATTCAAAGCCTGCTTTGTTCCTGCAGTTCAGAACTCAGGGTCATTTACAGGTCAAAATGATGCATATAGTAAGGCTTCAGTGGAGATCTGCATCATTAAGTATTACCAATACTTTAATATAGAACAGCCCAGTGTAGAAGCCAAATCTATTAAAAATGACATGTTTAGACGAGGTCAAAGAATCTAGAATAGAGCTAGGACAGCATATATGTAAGAAAAGAAAAGGTAAAATTATATTTATGAGAATTTAGCATTATTGCTATTTGTGGAGCAACCATATCATTTATAAGAAATCTTTTGCATGGGTGGGGAAGGAGAAAGAGGAAACTATGGTGAAGAAGAAATGAAAATGTGAATAAGAAAGAATTATTTAATTTGAAATGAATAGTAATATATACAAGTTCCTAAATGTAACACAGAAGCAAGGCACTCCTGCCAAGCAGGGCTTCAATCTGAATTATAACCAAAAGAAATAGACTCAGGAAAAGAAAGAAGAAACCACTATTCTAAATATACACATGTAATAATCTTATTCTTAAATCCCACCATTTGAGTATATTCTAGAAGAGTTAGGAAGAAGAAATTTATTTTTTATTTATTTTTTTAGAAGAAATTTATTATGAGGCATTTTGGAAGCTCTGGCAAAGGAAGCTTCTTCTGCCAAAGTAAGTCAGCATTTGCTCTCCATTCTTGCCTATAATAAATGTTTATTGACTGATTTACTGAGATACTGAAAGGTTAAGTCATTTGTCCAAGATCATCGTTGTTCAGCCTTATCAGTCATGTTTGACTCTTCATTTTGGGTTTTTTTCTTAGCAAAGAGTGGTTTGCCATTTTCTTCTCCAGCTCATTTTTACAGATCAAGGAACTGAGGCAAACTTGCCCAGGGTCTCACACCTAGTAAGGATCTGAGGCTGGATTTGAACTCATGGAGATGAGTCTTCCTGATTCTAAGCCCTGTGTTCTATCCACTGCACCACCTAGATGTCCCTCCAGGGTCATCACATAACTACTTAGTTGTCAACAGCAAGACCGTAACTCTAGAAGCCTGATTCTCTCTCCACTACACTAAACTTCCTCTTGTCTGCATTTCATCCTTGCCCCTCTACCTATCCAAATTGAAGGTATCCCCACTGAAGGCAGGAATTGGATCATTTCTCATCACTTTATCCCCAATTCCTTTGTATATTTGCCAGCACTTATTGAATGTTTCTTTATTTCACATAGGTGTCAAGGTCAGTCTGCCACCGATTCTTCCATTTCTTCTGCCCAGTTTCATGGTAACTCGGTTCTCACCCTACTACACAGCCTCTCTGTGCCTAAGTCCTGGCCCACTGCCCGAGCCAGTTTATAAAAGTCAAAAAAGGTCCAATAGGAATTTTCTCTGGTCCTCTCACCGTTTGTCACTTCAGCAAAAATAAATGAAACACTCCTGGCACAGAGAGCAGATTTATCAAAAAAATGTCATTATATGTCTAAAACCCCACAGAAGCAGAAGCAGTAAGTGTGTGGAGCTGCTTCTGAGCTTTAAAGGCATCGCTAAATTAGTAGCGATGGGTTTATGGGAGGAAAATACTAATCCGGCATTAGACTTTGCTCTGAATGCTAAATCCTGGTCTCAGGAGCCTCTAAAGAATCATATTTGCAATGCACACTGTGGGATCTACCTTACACTAATTGGAAGGCACTATGAAGAGTCACCTTTTCTTTGTAATGACATGGGAAGGCCCAAACAACCCTTGACTTCTTGAAACTAAAACCGTGGAATTTCCGTTTGGCTTTATTCTGAAACCGAAGAGAACAGTGGTTGCGGTAACCTTATCTCCCAAAGGAGCCCGAGAGATTCAAGCACCGTATTATTTTTCATCCTATGAAACACTGGGCCCCAAAGGCAAAAGCCACTGGCAATGGAATGGAATTATTCCTGGAAGGTTCTGAAAATGCAATTCCCATTCATGACAGGAAGGAGGAAAAAAAAAAATGTTCTGCTGTCATCTCTGATGCGGTTTCCCCCATCTCTGCAGCATTCACAGTATTCAAGTATTTTAACCATTACTATCATTTCCAAGAAGCACAGCCTCTGTTCTAATCCCTACATATTAGTATAGCTAACCGAAGCCCACTCAGGACTGCTATTTGCACAGTTGGATGTGTCGGACAGAATGAGTTCATCCCTTCAAAGATGAGCTTAAAGCTCAGTCTAGTAGTGTCTTTCTTGTTTACACCAACGACCCGCTTCCCATTGTTCACATGAGCACAGTGAGTTTTAATGAAGTCATGTCTCTTAGAACATTTCGCGGCAGGTGCACAGATGCTGATAAACCACCTTAACTCGCTGTCAGATCGGCATGTTTATCTTCAAGCCACAGGATGGATTTAATTATGAGAAATGACGGAAAAGTTCTCCAAATTTGTTCCCCAGGCCCAAACCCTAATGACTCATCGGCTGAACTGTGTGTTCCTGAGGTTATAATAAGGAATGACTATCTCTGGTGTTGGTAGTGCACAATACAGAAATGTGCTTCCACAAGAGAAAATGCTTTCTAAAGGTATAGGACAATTTACTAAAAGGATGCAGTCAAGACTGATTTTACTCATAGGCTGAGTGGATGGTTGACTAGAAAGTCAAGTCAAGTCAAGGACCATTTGTCAAGTGCTTACACTGTGCTAAGAGCCAGGGATACAAATACAAGCAAAAAGAAAACTAGTCCCTGACCTCAAGGAACTTACAATCCAATGAGGAAAGATAACACACAGTAAGGGAGCTGAAAGGGGGGAGGCTGTAGCCATGAGGAAGCATATTGCAAAATCTGGAGAATAAAGGAGGGCTGGTTGGATGTTTCTCAAAATGGAAATTCCAGTAAAAACTCACCAATGGAAAAAGGGGGCAAAAAGGAAAGGAGGAGCTAGGTTGCAAAGTAGAGAGAACCCTGACCTTGGAATCAGGGAGACCTGAATTCAAATCCAGCCTTGGACGATTTTTTAGCTTTGTGACCTTGAGCAACTCACTCAACCTCTGTTTGCTTTAGTTTCCTCATCTGTAAAATGGGACTCATAGTAGCACCTACCTCCCAAGGTTGTCATGAGGATCAAACGAGATCATAACTGTGTTTAGCACAGTGCCTGACACATAGTAGTAAGCCCTACATAAATGTTAGCTATTGATATTGTTCTGAAGAGAGGGTAGGCAGCTAAAGCCAAGTGGCAAACCATACACACATGAAGGTATCATTTAGGGGCTTGCTGACACATTGACTAAATTTCTGCCATCTAGAGATTCATTTGGGTTCGTGTACTCCCTTTAAAAATATTAGTGCCCTTAACCCCAATTGCCTCACCAAAAAAAAAAAATGCCTTAGAATAAATCAGCATAATCAAATTGCTTTTCTCCTATAGCTAGCTGAGATCAGCCCACCAAGGAAATATCGTAGGAGTTTTCACATCATAGAATTTAGAACTGGAAGAGACCCCATGTGTCATCTAATCACAATCCTTCATTTTACATATGGCAAAACTGAGGCTCAGAATAGTCAGAGATTTTGAGTTGAAAGGGAACCCTGAGGCCAGTTGGTCCAACAAGAAAACTAAAGTCAATGGAGATGAAGCCACTAGTTCAAGATCTCATTGTTAGTTCTAAGTGTAAGAGCCAGGATTTGAACTCTGTTCTTTGACTCCAAACTCAGCCTTCTTTCCTGTATACAAGTCATAGAAGATCAAAGGAGAAGAGGATTTTGGAAACCTTCTGGAAAGGCCAGCCTAAGAGACAATGCAGTCAGGGGACTTTGGAGAAATCCAAAGGCAGTAGGCATAAGATTGGGTCAGAGAAACTAAGAAGGGATCCTAAGACAAGTCACTTAACCACCCAAAAATCAGTTGAGGTGGAGACCTAAGCTGGTGAACCATAAAATTGCTCAACATAGGTAAAAGCTGAGGCACTTTGAGATTCATTCCCCAAGGAAACCACAATTAGAGAGGAGGGAATCAGAAAATGAATAATAAGGAAAATAAAGGGGGAAGAAAGATTAAAATTGCCAAAGAGTTCAAGGAGAAGACTCCATGACTTTGAACACAAACAGATAAACCAATAGGAAAAATAGTTACAGCAGAAGGAAATCTGACCTTTAGATCTAGTAAATTAGTTCAGGCATGTATGAGTACATATTGAAAGAAACAAAGGAAAATCATCCAACACTTGATGAGACAGAAGACCCTCTGGAATTTGATAACATGGAACCACAATACACCATGCCTGAGTTGTCCAAAAAAAGAAATAACAAGAGAGAATAATTCATGGCCTGCACATCAAAAATAATAGATGGAATAGAAAAACTGGAAACTGCAATGGCAAGCCTCACTAAAGAAAAAAGAGAGAGAACAATAGATTGGGTATGTACAAAAGCAAAGGATAACCTAGAAGAAGAGAAGCAAGAAAAAAATAACATTAAAAGAAAATGTGCTCACTCTGCAAGCAAAATATCCTGATCTTGAAGACAGGATATGTAGAAATAGAGTAAGTATCATAGGTCTCCCAGAAGAACATGACAGGACAAAAAACTTTAACACCATAATAAAGGAAATAATAGAATAGAACTGCCCAGAACTCTGAACATAGAAAATGAAATACCAGTTGAAAGAATTCACATATTTCCTCAAGAAAAAAAACCCTCAAGGCTGCAAACTCCAAGACACATAGTCATTAAATTTAATAATCTAATTTAAAAACAACAAGTTCTGCAAGTAATCAGAAGAAAGACTTGCAAATTTAAAGAAAAGGACATTTGAATAATGCAAGACTATTCTACCCCCACTAGAAAACATCGGAAGGAATGGAATAATCTGTTCTGAAGAGCAATGAAACAGTAATTTACCCAGCAAATCTGAGCTTAATCATAAATGGAAAAAAAAGATATTCAATAATAAAGAAGAGTTGGAAACATCTTTAGAAAGCAAACAAGAAATGAAAAGATTATTTGCTTTTCAAAGGATAGAACTGAATAAAATCAGCAGCAAGGACAGCAAGAGCAACAGAATGGCAACAGAAAAACCACCAAGAGACTTCATTCTAAATGGACACAAGAAGTCAGGGATAAAGACAGAAATCTGATAAAAGTATCAGTGAAGAGATATACAGGGAGCATTATGGACAGAACCCAGCAATATCCTGCCTACAGGTGGATCAATGTTTTTCAGTGGGACTGCATTACAACATGAGAGGGTACATGAAAGAAAGGGAAAGGAGCAGGGGAACAGGGAGGAGTCTGTGATGTGCCAGGGTCATTTCAATGGTTAGCAATGAAGGGAAAGAGAAGGGGGAAGGAAGTCTTATTTTGGTGGCAGGAGGGACTTCCGCTGATGAGTGCTCCTGTAGTAAAAATAGATGGTCTGTAAACTACCTTATACTGGATGATACCTAGGAGGTTTGGTCCTTGAAAGGTCTACTCACACTATATTGGCAGAGGATATGGGGAGCAGGAAGGATTGGAACCCCTGAAGGCAACTGGAACCTGGAGGAGATTTTGAGGTAAATATGGGAAAAGATAACTGGGGGGAGGGCAGTAATAGATCAGTGGTAAGCTGCATAATCAGGGACATCGTGGGGCAGGAGCCCCACCATAGGTCAGTATCCTCTCCAGCATCTGCAATAATTGGAATTGTTCTGAAAGTGAGACACAATTGAAAAGGGGGAATCCGTGGGGCAAGTCCTACAAGGTAGTAGCAGAAAGCACCTAGAGGGGAGAGCCTAGAATGGATACCTTGGAAGCTTTGATTGCATGAGGAGTACAAAGAAAAAAGAGATGCCAGATAATTATAGAGGTCATGAATCAGAGAATGAGAGTCTAGAATAGACAGAAATAGAAGACGGATAATGAACAGAGAGAGAGAAATCTTTTTTTTGGAAAGGGGTACAAAAAAGTAATAAACAAAGGAACAGGACTAGTTGGAGCATGGGAGAGGAAGGGAGAATCTACATGACTGAGGGGTAAAAAAGGGAGAGAATTATATGATAAAATCAAGTGAAAAAAGGAACACAAACAAAACCCCAAAGGGAAATGGGTAACAAATGAGAAGAAGGGGTTAAGGGGGAGGATAAGAAAGCCTGTGGGAACAGGGCCATCTTAAAAAAGGTCAAAATAAAATAACTAAAGGATGTGTTTACAGCAGAAGGGGGGGGACATCATAATTTTAAAAAGCCAACATTATAATTGATAAAATAAAATGTAAACCTAACTCTTATAACTTTAAATATGAATGGATTAAGAATCTAAGGGGCAGGGGCAGCTAGGTGGCGCAGTGGATAAAGCACTGGCCTTGGATTCAGGAGGATCTGAGTTCAAATCCAGCCTCAGACACTTGACACTTGACACTTAACACTTAACTAGCTGTGTGACCCTGGGCAAGTCACTTAACCCTCATTGCCCTGCAAAAAAAAAAAAAATCTAAGGGGCAGCTAGGTGGCACAATGGATAGAGTACCTAAGTTCAAATCTGGCCTCAGACACTTAACACTTACTAGCTGTGTGACCCTGGGCTAGTCACTTAACCCTAATTGCCTCACTAAAAAAATTAAAAATTAAAAATTAAAAAAAAGAATCTAATAAAATGAAGATTAATAGATTAGATAAGAAAACAAAACCCTACATCCTGTCGCTTACAAGAAACATATTATAAAACAAAAACATATACAAAATAAAACAGATGATGGGGGGAAAATCTATTACACATCATGGGAAACCAAAAAAGCAGGATTTTTCATTGTTATCTGACCAAACAAAAAGCAAACATTCAAAAAATAAAATGAGATAATCAAGAAAACTTTATTATACTGAAAGGAACCATGGACAACAAACTAACATCAGTAATAAACTTATACATTCCAAATGCCTTAGCATTCAAATTCATAAAGGAAACATTTGAGATTTAAGAAAACAGAAACATTATTGCAATAGTGACAGGAGACTGCAATATCCCCTCCCCATTTTGGATAAGTCTAACAGAAAGATAAACAAAAAAGAAAATATGGAACTAAGCAAATTTCTGGAGAAACTAGAGTTAAAATACTTATAGCATATTCTAAATGGGACAACAAAAGAATATGCATATTTCTCAGAATGCTGCCCTATTTGGAACACATCTAAAGTCCTATTTTCAGTTCCAGAGAGCATTTTATAGGGAAAGAGAACAATTAGAATGGTAAAAGTACTATAGACCATGCCATAGGAGGATGAGTTGAAAGAATTAGGATATTTAGACTGACAATTACTATTTTAAGGGGTTATGTAATTACTGTATTTAGGTATTTTAAGGGTTGTCAGTAGAAGAGGATATCAGATTTGTTCTGCTTAACACCGGAAGGCAGAATAACACCAATGGGTGAAGGGCAGTGAGAAACAGGTTAGGGGTCCCCCTAAAAACCAGCATCCTAATAGTTGGAAGTGTCAAGAAGTAGAAGAGCT
The DNA here is from genome assembly GCF_019393635.1 of Dromiciops gliroides. Taxonomy (NCBI): domain Eukaryota; kingdom Metazoa; phylum Chordata; class Mammalia; order Microbiotheria; family Microbiotheriidae; genus Dromiciops; species Dromiciops gliroides. The sequence continues at coordinate 48,390,676 of NC_057865.1, read as the reverse complement.
GCTTTAGGAGAAAATGATTTTCACTCACCAGAGGTCTTCTAGAAAAGGCATAGGATGATGGCTTGTTAGAAATATTATAGAGGGGATTCTTGGTCAAATGTATGTTGGTCTGTATGGCCTCTGATGTCCCTTCTAATTCTATGATTCTGTGAACATCTTAATTACTATTAGAATATAACTTCAAGGTATCATTTTTAATATTATTCATATTTAGCATTTTATGAGTCAGTGATATCTCATTACACTAATATACCAAAAGGTATCCATTTCTCAATAGCAGAACATACAGGCTACTTCTAGATTTTTTTTCATTATAACAAATTAAACCACTAAGAATTTTTTTGTACAATGGGTTTTTTCCCCCACTTTTAATAATATCTTACTACATACTCTCCTAACAGTGGGATTACTGGTCACAGGATATTATTAGTGTTGTAATTCTTAGTCTATTTGGAAAACCATGTGGCCAAAGATTGCAGCAATTCACAACCAACACCAACAATGTAATTATGGCCTCCCTTCCCAGCCCTTCCAACATTGAATCTTTTCGTTTTTAACTATCTTTTGAGAACCAGCTTGATGTAATGGGTGACCTTGGAGTGAGAAAGAACTAGGGTCAAAGCTTGCCTCTAACACATGCTTGTTACATGACCACAGTCAGACCACTTAGTCTAGAGGGCCTTAAACCCCTCTTTAAAATTCTAAGTTATAGGGGCAGCTAGGTGGTGCAGTGGATAGAGCACTGGCCCTGGAGTCAGGAGTACCTGAGTTCAAATTTGGCCTCAGACACTTAACATTTACTAGCTGTGCGACCCTGGGGAAGTCACTTAACCCCAATTGCCTCACTAAAAAAAAAAAAAAATTCTAAGTTATAGAAGAGTTGTTGGACTATATCAGTGAAAAGAGTTTCCCATCATTGAGTTCCCTACATTTCAAATCACAAAAATAAAACAAAATACCTTTATCATTCTAATGAATATATGATAGCACCTCAAGGTTGTTTCAATCTAATTTTTCTCCAATTCTAAGAAAGTGTTTGAATAATTTTTCAATTGATTTTAACCATTTGTATTTGCTCCTTCAAGAACTCTCTGTTCATATTCTTTGCTTAATCATGAGTAAGTATTGCTCTTCTAAATTTATATCGATTCCTTCTGCATAATGTTAGGCTCAGAATAATCTAAGAAGCAAGTTGCAGAATTTATAAGGTAGACTAAAGGAAATTAGGTGAAAATTCACTAGGAAACAAGCCTCCAGCCATATGATTTAGGACAGTGCTACTTCAGCTGTGTAAATATGACTAGACTGTTATGAAAGAAATTCTTTGCAAAACAATATTACATAGCATTTTTTTTCCTCCAGGGGCACTGATCCCTCTAGTATTATTTTCCCCCTTGTCTCAATTCCCAAGTTACTCCTGCCAAAAGTCCGTCATCATAAAGTCCAAGAAACATAGGTTTAGAAGGGAGGAAATGTTGTAGGTCATCTTATTCGTTTACTTGCCCTTCCTTTCAGAAGCTACAAGAAACCATTGAGGCCAGATGAGGATCTACTCTGTATCGAAGCATCTCATTGAAAGGAGCTCCCACAGACTCACTTCAAAATCAGATTCTGTGGCTTTGAATTAATTTTCTATTCACTACTAAAGTCTTAACCAGTACTCGGGGGACTTTTCGATAGTCATGATAGGTCAACCAAATAAACTATTATTGGATATAAAGAGCCAGGAAATAATAAGTTACTCGAACTCCATAAATTACTCCAAGATTTTTATAAAAGAAATATGCACATTTATAGATATTAAGAACATTAATATCTTCATGAGCTCAGCTCAGAGGGGCTCCTGTCTTACTTTTGACATGGTATAAAAATAATTTTTGTAAAACCAAATCCTCTTTTGGACAATTGAGTTTGGTTGGAACTAAAAACAGTATTCCGGATGTGGTCTGACCAGAGCAGAGTAGAGTTGAAGTAATTGTGTCATAGATCAGAACCCTTTCAGATTCCAGGAAAGCCCCATCCTTTTGATATTGGAATTTACTCTTTAAAAAAAAACCTAAGCCTGCTTTCATTTAATAAAATACAGATTTTTCATTCGGTACTTATTGATTTAATATCTTCTTACATCCATGGGACAATTTTCCAGACAAGGCTATGACCATCAGTTCACGTGTTGGGTGCTTCCCCTTGACTAAGTTCAGGTTTTGCTATTCAACCATAAGAGAACTTTAGTTTTCACCATCTTTACTTCCACCCAACATAAATCTTGAATACCTTTTAAGTCATGGATACTATCAACTGGATGGATGGATGGATGGATGGATGGGTAATACTCAAAGTACCTCTTTAAATTATCTCTGAAAAAAAACCTTTAAAGGGAAAAAATATTCCATTCTACTCTCAAAACCAATACTCTTCCCAACAATCTTGCCTCCAAATGCCATTTTTCCTTCCATAACTGTCATAAGCTATAATTAAAACTAAGGATAGCTATGTGGAAAAGTAGTTGGAGTGCTGAGCCTGGAGTCAGGAAGATTGATTTTCTTGAGTTCAAATCTGACCTCAGACACTTACTAGTTGTGTGACCCTGGACAAGTCACTTAACTCTTTTCACCTCAGTTTACTAATCAGATAGATAGATAGATAACAGAGATAGAGATATATAGATTTTAATATAGAGAGCTATAGATATAAATATATAGAGAGAGAAACAGAGATAGAGATAGAGATGATATAGATATAGATATATGAAATAATCTACCGATAGCCTTCCCTGATGGAATGCAAGGTCTGTAGGGCAAGGATTATTTAATTTTTTCATTTTATCCCCAGTGCCTAATACTACTATGTGTCTGGCACATAGTAGGCACTTAATAGATTCTTAGTGATTGATTTTTTGAAAGAGATAAAGAACCAATATGTAATATGTAAAGATGTATGTAAGTGGTGATTAAAGAACTTAGAGTGACATGACAGAGGACTTTGTTCTTTAGGTTTTATTGTTGTTGTTGAGTCATTTTAAGTCATGTTCAACTCTTCATGACCCCATTTGAAGGTTTCTTAGCAAAGCTACTGGAGTGGTTTGCCATTTCCTTCTCTTGCTCATTTTACTGAGGGGGCACTTTCCAGGCATGGGAGATAGCCTGGGTCGGGACAAAGTTACAGGAGATGGAATGTCATGTAGAAAATGGCCGGTTTTACTCAATCATTGAATGTGTAGAAGGAAGAAATGTGTTAAGTCTAGAAAGCTAGGTTGGGGCTGGGTTGGTTTATATCTGATCCTAGAAGGAGGCACTGGAGTTTACTGATTAGGAGAGCGATATGAGAAGATCTATACTTTAGGGAAATCCCTGTGGAAGCTATAAAGCCGATGAATGTGAATGAGGAGAGACAAGCCAAGGAGACTAGTTGGAGCTTCTGTCCAAGCAAGAAGTGACAAGGGCCTGAACTAGGGTGGTGGCTATGTAAGGAGAAAGAAAGATGAATGTAAAAAATGTTGAGAGGTAGATATGACAAAACTTGGCAACCAACTGAACATGTGAGATAAGAATGAGAAGTCAGGGATGATATAGAAGGTATAAACCTAGGTAAGTGGAAGGATGGGGGTACTCATAAAAGAAATAACTAACTTCAAGAGTATGTCTCTGTGAAAAGATAATGAATAATGCTTTGGACATGTTGAGTTTGAAAGACCCATGGGATATCCAGTTCAAAATGTCCAATGAGCAGTTGATGTTGGATTACTGCTTAGGACAGACCAGGGCTAGATCTATAGATCTGAGGGGTCATGTGTATAGAGGTGATAATTAAGCCCATGGGGTGATGAGATCTCCAAGGACAAAAATATAGGACTGAGGGCCTTGTGGTATACTCATGGTTAGGGGATATAATAAGGATGATGACCCAACAAAGAGACTAAGGAATAGAGTGTTCTGGCAGGCCAGGAGAGAGTGAGGGGGCTGGGGGGAAACAGAGAGACAGAGAGAGGAAAAGAGAGAGAGAGACAGAGAGAAAGAGAGAGAAGAAAAGAGAAAGAGAGAAGAAAAGAGAGAGAGAGAAGGGGGGGAGGAAGGGAAGGAGGAAAAGAGAGCAAGATCATGGAATTGTAGCATCTCAGAAGTAGAAGGAACCACAGAAGTCTTTAACCCAACTTGTAACTGAATAAGCAACTCCTTTCCTACATCATACACAACTACTGGTCACCCAGCATTTGCTTGAAGACCTCCATGGTGGAAGCCAATCCTAAGGTTTACCCTTCACTTTTGGATAGTTCTAACCATTAGAAGGTTTTTCCTGACATCAACCCTAAATGTGCTTCTTGACTCTGACCTCTGGGACCAAACACAGCAAGTTTAATCCCTTTTTCACTTGACCAGCCTTCAAATACTTGAATCCAGCTATTATGTTCCTCCTGGCTCTTCTCTTCTCCAGGCTAAACATCCCAAACCAATACTCATGTCACAGACTTAAGGCTCTTCACCATCCTGGTTGTCTTCCTTTGGCAACCCCTTTTTTTAAGTCAAGTATAGGAAGGAAATTGTCTTTTCTCTACACCAGTCTCTCATCTCCTCAACTATGCCTGCCTACAGACTTTTCTACCATGGAGATATCTTTGAGCTTCAGCTCTTCAAGTGACACAACTTTCTCACAGTCTATTATCATCATTTTTATTCACTAAAACCATTTAGTGCCAAAGGCCAGATGCTGGAAGTGGTAGAATGATGCCAGGGGACTTCCCATTGAGTCAGTGCCAGGGAAATCAATACTAGTGAAAGCAAAGGATCTAAATATTTTTCAGCCCCTACCATTAAAGACCCTACCATGTTAAGGGCTTCCAGATGCCACCTAGGATTCTGACTCAAAATCCCTAAAGAACGTCATTTGACATGGGATTTGCTTGGGGTTCAGGGTGGGGTTGGTAGAGTGATCTCTGTGTTTTGTGTTTTACTATAAAAGCAGTATTTGTTGGGCAAAAAGGCCTCCTTGGTCTTAATATTTAGCTCACATTCCAGTTGGTTTGTATTCAGATCCAAGTATGAAGCAGACCTTGATCTTCATTCATTATTCAGGGGGGTGGGGGGGAGAATACAATTAGCCTGGAGATGGTTTGCAGCCCTAAACACACCCTTCTAAGTCAAAGCAAAGAAGAGCCTCTTCTCCCTAAAACAGGATTGATGATTGAGCAGATCTTGAGCAGCAAATCAATATAGCCCTGTCTTTCTTGACACCAGGTTTAAAGGGGGCTTTGCCTGGCCCTCAATAAATAGTGTAAGACTGCCTCTGTGGAGCAAATATTTGCTGAAAGAAATCCATTTTGCTTTGTAAGTCATCGATTTGAAAAGGCTTTGGGTGTTAATGGGGAGAAAAGCCAATGAGATGTCAATAATGTAAAATCAGCACACACACACTCACGAGAGTTACTACACAGTACTACTGGAGAAAAAAAAATGAGTTTCCAATCATTTTAGGGAAGGGGGGCAGAGGTCAAATCAGGGGTGAAAACTAAGTACCAAGTGGGACATGTGAAATTGTAGAAAACCAACAAGGAAAGAAAATCAATAGAGGAGTATAACTTAACACAAGTGTGATTTACATGTACACACATATACCAGCTCCCTCTACTGGAGTTGAATATGTCTGCATATGTCAAATCCTTTCTAGCAGCTAAGCCATTTGGTTCACAGTTAGATTCAGCAATCATTCATTAAGAGCCTACTATGAGCTGATCACTGCACTTGGGACTGGGCATGCAAAGACAAGACAGTAATCAGTCCATGCTCTCATGGGCCTTTACTTTCCCGTGTTACTACATGCATAAGCTTAGGTCAGTGGCTGTCAAACATTTTCATCCCTTAGTAGCCATGATTCTTCCCATACATACCCTTTCCCTATCCCCTAACAGCTGTTTGGAGAGCTGTAGCTCTTAGGACTAAATTAATCAATCAGCAAGCATTTTTAAGCAGTGTTTTCATAGGCGGTAGGTCATGGCTACCTCTACCACTGAAAAATATACAAATGTGATTTACAGGGCAAGACACACAACAATTTGCCAATGCCTTCTGGACTAATCTAGTCCTGAGTCAGCATTCGTCTCCTAAGACACTTGGAAGAGCCAGAAGCATCCAGAAAGCAATCAGATCCTTGTCTGGTGCCTCTGGATAACCCACAATTCCTCATATTTCTGCTACAAAGGGAACACAGTAGTCAATTGCCCCAGAGTGATATAGCATGATGAGATGTCAAAGCTCGGTCAGAGGCACAGGGAATTTCAGTAACTGAATCCTAACCTCCCCCTGCAGTATCCATCAGGTTTTAAATTCTGTGTTTCCTGTCTCTTTAACTGCTCACAACATATACTATTTAGCTACAGATACATTTGAGTGGCAGGCTGTAAAGAGACGAAATCATTTTTCTTAACCCAAAATGCTAACAGGTTTTCTTTGTTCCTAGACCCTAGTTCGATCTCTCGATCTCACTCAATCTCTCTCTTCCTCTTCTCTTTCCCTTCCTCTCTCCTTCCTTCCTTCCCCCTTTCCCCTTCGATCTCTCCTTTGTCTCTTCCTCCTTCTCTCTCCCCCTTCCTCCTTTCTGTCTCTGTCTCTCTGTCACTGTTTCCTCTGTCTCTGTCTCTCTCTTTTTCATACACACACACACACACACACACACACACATTCTCAATAAACAACAGAGTAAAAGATTAGGAAGCTTCTGAGAGGACAACTTCAGATGGAGAAGTTCTACAAACATATTCCAAGAAGCTTTTTCAACATGATACCTAGGGCAGAGGCCCTTCACCACTTTTCGGTGAATTCCTCAGATGAATGGTTTCAAATAATTGAAGGAAATGCTTAATTTCAGTTAGAGGTTAGTGAAAATAAAGGTGGAATTTTTTATCCATGGACTACAAGAACCCCTCTTTTTTTTGTTTTGTTTTTGAGTGAGGCAGTTGGGGTTAAGTGACTTGCCCAGGATCACACGGCTAGTAATTGTTAAGTGTCTGAGGCTGGGTTTGAACTCAGGTCCTCCTGACTCCAGGGCCGGTGCTCTATCCACTGCTCCACCTAGCTGCCCCCAAAACCCCTCTTTTAAGGTGTTTCTGCAGAGCCCAGTTTGTTGTGGTGTTGTGGATTTTTTCTTTTTTTGACAGTCTAATTACAGCGTCTGATAAGGACTCATTCTATATACCATTGTGATACGGAATTTGGGGTCGGAGGACATAGGTCCAAATCCAAGATCTTCTACTTACCACCATTGTGACCTTGGGCAACATTTTAAATTCCTCATCTATGAAACAAGGGGGCTGGATGAGATGAAGGGAAGGGGGAGACAGTAAACATTTACAAACAACCTACTATGTGCCAGACACTTTGCTAAGTGCTTTTTACAAATATTATCTCATTTGATTCTCATATCAACCCTTGGGGCAGCTAGGTGGCACAGTAGATAAAGCACTAGCCCTGGATTCAGGAGGACCCGAGTTCAAATCCAACCTCTGACACTTGATACTTACTAGCTGCGTGGGGCAAGTCACCTAAAACCTTTTTCCTTCAATTTTCTCAACTATAAGATAAGAATAACAACAGTGCTTACCTTGAAGGGTTGATATGATTGTCTTTTTTTTGAGGGGCAATGAGGGTTAAGTGACTTGCCCAGGGTCATGCAGCTAGTAAGTATCTGAGGCCAGATTTAAATTCAGGTCTTCCTCACTCCAGGCCCAATACTCTACCCACTATGTCACCTAAGTCCCTTCTAAATCTAAATGTAAGCTCCTATGACCCTTTCTTATTGCAGTAGTATCTTATTGAGATTGCCCAGGAAAAATACGTAAAGATTATTATGAGTGCTCGATGCAAAAGGGTACATCAGAATCTTGATAGTATTTGATGCCCAAGTATCCTATTCTAAACTCATTATTGATTCCTTGCCCAGAGCACTCAATGCTGCCTTTCATACTATATGGTCTAGAAGTTGCCTCAGACACCCTGAATCTACCATTCCTCCTTCTATAGATCTATTTCCCCAGGGGAACCTAATGGAGCTCAACTATGGTACCATTCCTTCATGAGTATATATAGGTTCAATCATTTTCTGCAAAAGACTCACAGAACTAGACTTTGCTTCTTATCATTACCCAACAGAACCCCAAGTTTGATTCATGAATCTAATGTGTTTTATTGCACATAGTTCAGCTTAATAAGCATTTCCTGAATTGAATAGAAGTCTACACAGTGACCTTCTGGCTATGGTCTACTACTCTATTTCCTTAGAAATGTGTCTAGGAATCAGGCTTTTGTGAATCACTAGATTGAGGCTCATTTGTGTAAGTGAAAGGGAATGAGTTATGGAATGCATTTCTGACATGATCTTGGGCATGGTACCACTAAGTCACACCCAGGGATGCCTTTGAGATAGTGGGTAAAAATGTGGGCAGAGGCCAGAATTCTCAATACTTGCAGGGCCTTTAGAACTGGGGGCCTTTTCTGAGAGCAATCCACAATTGGTCAAAGATCTTAATAACGGAAAAGTGACCTACGACCCCAAATAGCTGCAATTTAGTATTTGGAGGGGTTGAGGGAGGAATGTATTGAAACCCTGACAGTGGTCTATAAATGTGTGCACCAAAATACAATTATAATTTCTAGCTTTCCTTTGTTGAACCTCGACATTTCTCTAATTAAGCTTAATTAAATCTGTTGCAATATTGCTTAATAAAAAACAAACCCTTTTCTGAAAACAGTTTTGCATTCCATTAGACAGAAGAGATCCTATCTCGGTAGTGAGCATCAGTGCTGTGCACAAAGCAATTATATTCCTGCACAGTGAACATCATGAAGGCTTTGTACCCATGAAGGCTGAGGGCACTTAAGGGGGTCCCATGCCTTCAAAATGTACATTCTGCCTGTATGCACGAGGGCACACACATACTCACCAAGAACTGTTTTAATACTCATAGAATCCTAGATTTAAAGCTGAAAGAAATGAACCTTGGAGGTCATCTAATACAACCCCCTCATTTTTACAGATGAGAAAACTGAGACCCAACAAAATTAATTGCCCAAGCTCACAGAGGTAAGTGAGAGGGTAGGATTGCTACCCAGGCTCTATGATCCAAAATCTAGCCATGTTCCCAGTGTACTAAGTCTTCCTCCATACTGGCAGCATCAATTAGTCCTTTTGAGGGCATTATGCAGGTATTTGGACCCACGTCATAGAATTTTAAGATCTTAATTAAACCTAGAACAAGAAGGGGCCTCAGAAGCCGACCCCTTCATTATTTAGAAGAGGAAACTGAGGCATAGGGAGATTAAAGAATTTGTGCTGTATCATGTTGCCTCTCGAATATGTGCAGCCCTGGGAACTGTGTGCTTAAAAATTAGTCCAGTTCAGTAAGACTGGCTAGCACCTCCAACACTAATGGTGGATACAAGCTCACTCACTCTCTAGTTAAACAAGAACCAAAGGGAAAATTGTACAAGAGTCCCTCAGATTTCCACATGCCTTCCCCCACCCAAGATCTCAAAGATAGGATGGAATAGACTACAAGACGTCGCCTTCCCTCAAAGCTTCTGGGATTTGTGTCTGAGGCAGCAAACCAGGTTCCCATGCAATCCATCAATCATTGCTTTGTCTTGCCTGAATGAAGTTTGAAAACCATGTAAGGTGCGCTCATGGGCAGCGAGTAGGCTTATGAGGGGCTCTCCTTTCTGACACAAGCTAACCTGTGTCTGCAACCAAAGATGGTAGGCCAGTAAAGGGAAACTGATGAGACATTTTGACCCATGACATTTCTACCCAAAAAGCATATGGTAGTAGTTTACTTACCTTGGATTAAAACCAATTCATGTTAGAGCATTTTCTTCCCTGAGAGATTCATGTCCGCCTTACATGTGGTGACTTGTAGAGTGGTTCATTACTGCTCAGGGGCAGAATCAGTGCCACACGAGCCATTAAAAACAGGTTTGTGAGCAGACAAGAGAGCTTTGTGCGCTGGGCCCAATTTGTTTGGAAGGAGATACGCTGTAAGAGCATTCACAAAGCAGCCCAACATTATCTTAGATTCAAACTAGGCTCTTTTCCTTTCAATTTCTAAATACCAAGTAGAGAGCAGCGGATGCTTGCCTGCTCTCTCTCTCACACACACACACATATATATATATACACACACACATACATACTTCCTCCCCCCTCCTCTTTCCTTCTTTCTTCTTCTTTCTCTCTATCTTCTCTCTTTTCTCTATCTCTGTCTCTCTGTTTCTGTCTCTCTTTCCTTTTCTTTCTCTCCTCTTTCTCCTTTCTCTGTCTCTCTCTCTCTTTCTCTGTCTCTCTGACCCTCTGTCTCTCTCTGTCTCTCTCTCTCTGACAGAAGCTTCATAGTCTTCTCTCCTCTCTTCCTACCATTCTGTTTTCAATGAAACAACACAGTTTCAGTGTTGTTTACCTTCACTATTTTTAGATGAGCTGAGGATCTATGGGGAAATTGGCTAATGACCTAAGCAGGGCACTTAATTTCTCTGTGCCTCAGTTTTCTTACATGTATAATATCTCCCTGAACCAATTTACAGCCTTGTCTTAGGATAAAATGGGAATCATGGTATGTCAGAGCTGTCAGGAAATTTATAGCTAGGTGGCACCTTGACTAGAGTACTAGACCTTTTTACAAATATGATTTCATTTGATTTTCTCAACAACCCTGGGAGGTGGATGCTATTATTAGCCCCCTTGTACAATTAAGGAAACTGAGGCAAACAGAGGTTAAATGACTTGCCTAGGATCACACAGCTAGTAAGTGTCTGAAGTGGGATTTGAACTCAAGTCTTCCCAACTTCAGTCCCAGTGCTTTAAACAGCTACCTCTATGATGGGTAGAGAAGGGGGTCCCAGAGTCAGGAAAACCTAGGTCCAAATCCTGACAGACTACATGACCCTGGGCAAGTCACTTAACATCTGAGTCCAACAAGCAAACCTCTAGATTTCAAGATAAAGGAGTATTGATTAATAAGGGAGTGGGGTCCTCATTGAAAGTTCTCCCTATTTGGTAATATTTTACATAATTTCACATATATAACCTATTTCTGATTGCTTACTGCCTCAGGGAGGGGGAGGGGAGGGAGGGAAGGAGGGATAGAATTTAGAATTCAAAACTTTAAATAAAATATCTATATGATCAAGTATCTGAGGCTGGATTTGAACTTGCTGAGTCTTCCTGACTCCAGGCCTGGTGCTCTGTCCACTGTATCCCATAGCACCCAGTTAGGTGCACAACCAGTACTTAAAAACCAAGCCTCCTGACTCCTAGTCTAGTACTTTCTCTACTGACAAATGTGGAAGCTTTTTTTTTTTTCAGGGCAATGAAGATTAAGTGACTTGCCCAGGGTCACACAGCTAGTGTCAAGTGTCTGAGACCGGATTTGAACTCAGGTCCTCCTGAATCCAGGGCCAGTGCTTTATCCACTGTGCCACCTAGCTGCCCCCGGAAGCATTTTTTTTAATTAAAAAGTGATATGTAGGAATTATTTTTGTTCCTGAGAGATTTCACTGTTTTGTTGTTTATGATGCTGCTTTGGGTTTTTGTAAGTTTTTTTTAATGGGGTTTTGGTTTTTTATTTGAGGAGGAGGATTGTTTGTTTTTGGTTTGGGGGGGTATTTTTTAACCAGACCTGTGATTTTATTGATATGTGGAACCCTCAATGAGAAAACTCCCGCCATCAATGCACAGCCTTGTCTGCAACTCAGTCTTGGACTGAGTCCCCCACCATGATCACCTAACCAGCGTGTCAGAGATTAGACTTGACCCCCGGGGTTTCCTGATTGGGAGGCTGCTGCTTTCTCCCCTCTCCCACATGCCTCTCATCATTTACATATTTCACTATTTATCAGAGCCAGCCTCCCAATCAGGAAACCCCGGGGGTCAAGTCTTCCATCTGATGCATGCTGTCTACCAGACCTGAACAAGTCTCTTCACCTCCCTAGGTCTCAGTTGCCTTATCTCTAAAAAGAGAGGCATGTACTCAATGATTTCCAAGGTCCCTTCCAACCCTGAATATATGACTCAGATGACTCTGGAGGAGAGAGTGAGGCTGATAATTTAGCTCTGCCTCTCTTTAATCCAATTCATATGCAAGTCAAAACATCACCCTAGACATGTCATTGGTCCTCTTCAAGAAGGAAGGATGAACAACAACAATATGATTCTATAAATCTAGGTTCCTAATTGGGCTTTAATGATTATGATTATTATTATTATATATGGTTTCACACCAGGTGTAGGCTCCAAAATAAAAACCTTTGATGATTATCAAGGTGATGCCTTTGGCAATTACACATAACTTGCAGCAAATAAAGTAGAGATTTGTGAGCACAATAGGAATAATAGACAAGATTGACCTAGTGCATCAAAGTATTTCACTATGGTCCTGTGAGTTGGCTTCCCATTTTAAAGATGAGGAGACTGAGGCTTAGAAAGATTAAATGGTTTATCTGTGATCAAGAAAATAGTTGGGGGGGGGGCTAGGTGGCACAGTGGATAAAGCACTGGCCCTGGATTCAGGAGCACCTGAGTTCAAATCCAGCCTCAGACGCTTGACACTTACTAGCTGTGTGACCCTGGGCAAGTCACCTAACCCCCATTGCCCCCCCCAAAAAAATATATAGTTGGGGGCAGGGAGAAGCACCAGAAATCTCTAAGGGGGCTGGTGCACTTCTGAATAGGAGTCGTTTCTCACAGGTTTGTCAAAACATACTTAGAGTATGTTGAAAACATATAATCATGGGGGCAGCTAGGTGGTGAGGTGGATAAAGCACTGTCCCTGGATTCAGAAAGACCTGAGTTCAAATCCAGTCTCAGATACTTGATACTTACTAGCTCTGTGTGACCCTGGGCAAGTCACTTAACCCTCATTGCCCCACAAAGAAAGAAAGAAAGAAAGAAAGAAAGAAAGAAAGAAAGAAAGAAAGAAAGAAAGAAAGGAAGGAAGGAAGGAAGGAAGGAAGGAAGGAAGGAAGGAAGGAAGGAAGGAAGGAAGGAAGGAAGGAAGGAAGGAAGGAAGGAAGGAAGGAAGAAAGAAATTGAAAGAAAATAGTTAGCATCAGGTACAATATTCAAACCTAGGTCTCACCTTGCCAAGTCAAAATTATCATGAATCCAGGAACCATCTTCAGACAGAATAGATTTGCAGTTTCATGTGTGATCACCTTTTTATTATTATTGTTATATTTATTATTATTATACTGTGTTATGGAAATGTTTGGTATATTCTATAAATAAAAAAGAAAAGAAATTTTTAAAAAAGAAAACAACAACAAAAACCCCAACACATTATGGGTATTCATGTTGGGTGTACCTGAAAGCTAACAAAAAACATTAGATCAAAAAGGAGATTAGGGATGTCTACACTAAGTTCAATTCAATTCAGTTCAAATGATATTTATGAAGTATATTCTAGGTGCCAGGCACTGTGCTAAGCGCCTTTACAAATATAAGGTAAATATTGTGAGGTTCAAACTTTAAAAGGTGCCATAACTGGCAGCTATTTCTATGGTGATGATCCAAAAGGAAGAGAAAGGGTGGGATCACCCTTGACAGGCATTTTTAGCCTGCGGTTCTTTGCTGCTGTGCACACCCCTAGCTCCAATATCTCTCAGCCACCCTCCCTCCCCTTGAGCAGAAGATGAGCTATTTTCTCTATTGGCTCTGTTCTTGAATTGAAATTAAGATAATAAGATAATTACATATTACAACCATTACCACCACTATCTTCATGTTATCATTTGAAAAGCCGCAAGTCAAAGAAGCTAGTTTAAAGTGTTTTAAAACTGGTTAATCCAGATTGTAAGAAGAGATTTACAAGTTAGAATCTAAAACACAGAATTCCCAAAGAATTTAGGAGGATCACCTCATTTTCTGGGAAGGGTCAAAGTTTTCCCCTTCCAAACTTGTGTGCAACTCCAGCTTTATCTTATTCTTATGCTTGGACTGGAAAGGGGCTCATTTATTATTTATTTTCCATCCTTCCTTGTTTTCTCACCTTTTCTTTCACCTGTCAGTTCCTTGATGGTATCTGACCCTGAGTTCTTGGAAACTAGACCAATAGAGAGCAGGTTTTACCAAGCTGAGAAGCTTTGTGATGGACAGTATGCCTATTATCAGCGTATCTAGGCTGCAGTAGTTCATTACCAGTTGGCTGCCAGACAATGTCTATCTCTGACAACAGCAATTTAGGAAGAACCTTTAGTGAAGGCATAGAGAAGCTTAGATCTCCTTTAGCACCCACCTTTAGGCCCACACCCACAGAATTAGAGATCTTGTGTAGTAGCTGCTAAAGTCTGAGTGTTGATCTGAATAACGTGTGTGACAGACTTAAGAGTTAAGGCACAGGGGCAGCTAGATGGCACAGTGGATAGAGCACCGGCTCTGGATTCAGGAGGACCTGAGTTCAAATTTGACCTCGGACACTTAACACTTACTAGCTGTGTGACCCTGGGCAAGTCACTTAACTCCAATTGCCTCACCAAAAAAAAAAAAAAAGAGTTAAGACACAGTGTTCAGACCATGGACTGGCTTAATGGTACCCATGCCTGGTCAAGAAATGATCAGGGAACCTTTGTTTGAATGGGGCATATTTGTTCTTTCTCCTGTGTCCTGGCATACAACAGCTACTTTCCAAATCTGTTTATGTGAATGTCTATCCAATTCCACAGTTAGCACATAGAGATCAATTAATCAGTAAACACTTATTAAGGGCTCACTATGTGCCAGGTACTGTGTTGAGCTAAACACTAGAATAGAGATTTGTATATGGGTGTAGGGCCACATGCACACACATATGTATGTATGTATGTATGTATGTATATAAATAGATAGAGAGATAATGTGTAAACTCTGTGTGTGTAATATACATACATATAGGGACTATACCTGTGATTTCATTAGTATAGAAAACCCTCTCTATGAATAAAGGGTGGCATCTTCTCTGTAACTCAAAGTTTTAGAATCTGGCTTAGAACACTGCTCATCCAGAATGTGTCACAGGATTTAAACCCGGGTATTCCTGGTTCAAAGGAAGCAGCAATCTGCTTCCTTTGTATTCTCTCTTTGCCTCTCTCCCTCCCTCTCTCTCTTTATCTTTCTCTTCGCTCTCTCTCTTCTTCTTCCCCTCTATTTTTCTCTCTCCTTCTCCTTTCCTTTTCCCTCTCTTTCTCTTTCCCTCCCCCTTCTCTCTCTCTCTCTCTCTCTCTCTCTCTCTCTCTCTCTCGCTCTCTCTCGTTCTTGCTCTTGCTCTCGCTCTTACAAATATATGGGTATTATACTTCTATATCTATATCCATATATATATATATATATATATATATATATATATATATATATACATTTATGAACATTAATTAGGTACCTTATATGTAGTTAGTTTCCAAATTCCATTCCACCAGCTAGATGGTGCAGTGGATAGAGCACTGGCCTTGGATTCAGGAGGACCTGAGTTCAAATTCGGCCTCAGACACTTGACACTTACTAGCTATGTGACCCTGGGCAAGTCACTTAACCCTTATTGCCCTGCAAAAAAAAAAAAATCCTATTATTTCATACTAGTACAACATAATGATTTATGGGTCTACCTGATTGTCCAGAGAAGAAAAGAAGACTATGCCTATAACAAGGGGCAGCTAGGTGGCACCTTGACTAGAGTGCCAGACCTGGAGTCAGGAAGACCTGAGTTCAGATTCACCCTCAGATACTTACTAGATGTGTGACCCTGGGCAAGTCACTTACCTCTGTTTGCCTCCGTTTCCTCATCTGTAAAATGAGCTTGGAGAAGAAAATAGCAAACTACTCTAGTATCTCTGCCAAGAAAACCCTAAAAGGGGTCACAAAGAGTTGGATATGACTGAAAATAACTGGACAACAAGCCTGGAACAGGGTTTCTCAACTTTCTTTTGGATTATGGGCTCCTTGGGCAGTCTGGTAAAATCTATGGATTCCTTCTTGTATTTTGGGGTTGGTTTTGGGTTTTTTTTGGTATTGTTTTTGGTTTTGGGGGGTTTTGGGGGGCAATGAGGGTTAAAGTGACTTTCCCAGGGTCACACAACTAGTAAGTGTCAAGTGTCTGATTCTGGATTTGAACTCAGGTCCTCCTGAATCCAGGGCTGGTGCTTTATCCACTGCACCACCTAGCTGCCCCTGGATTCCTTCTGAGAATAATGTTTTTAAATACAGAAAATAAGATATGCAGAATTACAAAGGAAAACAAGTATACTGAAATAATTTTTTCCCATCCAAGTTCATGGACCCCTTGGACTAAGAGCCCCTTTTCTAGTGAGACCGTAGGGGGAATGGAAAATAGGGAGTGGGGGGGGGGGGCTCTATTTGCTGTGAACTAAAAGCACTGGATTTTCTGGTTAAATAAGTCTGCTGCATACCTGAGAGGGAAGCACATGTCTGACAGTGTATGAAATACTCTTATATTCCCGCTCTTGGCTTCCCTCAAGTACCAGCTAAAATTTCCACTCTACAGGAAGCCTTTGATGGTCCCCCTTAATGCCAGTGCCTTTCCTCTGTTGACTATCTCCAATTTATGAAAATTTCTTGTTTTCACATAGTTGTTTACATGTTATCTCCCTGATTAAACCATTTACTCTTTGGAAGCTGGGGGCTGTCATACCTTTCTTTGTATCTCCAGTAGGTGCTTAATAAATATTTGTTGGGTTGATTGACTGATTGCCATTTCTATGAAATGAAGCCACCCTTATGGCAAGTGTTCTTTTTCCCCAATCCTGAAATAACCTGGTCTCCTAAACCATAGAGAATGTTTGCTTGTCTATATGAGCATTCCTTGACTTACATATATGTAGCCCACTCTTACCCCTTATCAATGGATCAAAGTATATTGACAATATTTGCCCCAGTCCTGCAGGCATTTCAGCTATATTCCATTTCTTTGGGTAGTAGGATGTTACATTAACCTGATTTAAATTCAGCAATGTGCTGGTAAATGTTTAACAACCAGTTCTCCCCAAATCTACCCACAACACATTTTTAAACCTAACCTACATTATTAGCATTTTCTCCATCTCTTTCTTAAGTCTAGACAATCAAGTCCTGATCTGTAGCAGTTGTCAATTTCTAAGGTGTAAATGCTCCCGTTAAAAATTTAATAATGACTCTCATGACCAGGTAAGAGCTGGCTCCAGCACACCCTGATTAAGTCCAGACTGAGGAAACTTGACTTCTGCCCTCTGCTGGAGAGGGAGTTGTTGACAATGAAATTCCATTCCCATGAATGGAACAGTAAAGAAAAAGAAAAAACCAAAACAAAACAAACCTGAGAACCCAGCCCCCTGCCCACCTTGTCCAAGACTTCCCTTCAGTAGCCCTGACTCCTCCCACTTTCTAGTGATAACAAAATTTCAAAGAAATGAAAAGCAAAAGACCCCCAGGGCATCCTTTCTGGGCCCCTACAGGGAAGAATCAACAACTCACTAAGTAAAATGACTGGAGTTGAGTAATGGGGTACAATGGAAAAAGTAACTGATTTGAAATCTCAGAATCTGAGTTGGAATACATCAGGGGTCAGCTAGTCCAACCTGTTCTTGTATAGGAATCTCTTCTAAAATATCTCCAAATAGTGTCCATGTGGCCTACACTGGAAGGAATCCAGTGATTGGAAGCTCACTCCCTCCCAAAGCAGCCCATCTCATTTGGGGAAAACTCTACTTTTTAGGAAGTTTTTCCTTACACAGACTCCAAATTTTCCTCTTCACAATTGTACCAATTGATTTCAGGGACCATGCAGAAGAGCTACCATTAGATTGGAAGTTCCTTTGTAGCCTTTGCCTCTTTTTCTTTACCTAGTGATTAGCCTGGCAAACAGTAAGCAATTAATAAATGTTTTTTGACTGATTGACAAATCTATCTAATTCTTGCTCCATATACCAGCCTTTCAACTATGTGACAACAGTTATCACATCACCTCCACCCCAAGCCTTCTCTTCTCAAAGCTAAACCATTCCTTGAACTCATGTGGCAAGGCCTCCAATCTTCTTACCATGTTGATCACCCTTCTTTTTTTTTTCGTTTTGGTGAGGCAATTGGGGTTAAGTGACTTGCCCAGGGTCACACAGCCAGTAAGTGTTAATTGTCTGAGGCCAGATTTGAACTCAGATTCTCCTGAATCCAGGGCTGGTGCTCTATCCACTGTGCCACCTAACTGCCCGTTGATCACCCTTCTCAAGAACTGCCCCAACTTATTCATATGTTACCAATCCCTGGGTTCAAATCTTGGCTCTTCTATTTACCACCTCTACAGAGGACCCTGAACAAGTCATTGAAGCCTGTATGGACCTCATCTTTGAATAAGGGAATTAGACCAGAGGACCTCTGTCTGAGAAGCTATCCAGCTGTAAATCTGTGATCCAGGGTTTAGAGCAATAAGTTAATGCAATAATTTTAAGCTAATGATTACAATAAAACAGAGTGAACATCCACATGCTAGTTTCTATATAGAGTCCAAAACAGAAATGCGACCCAGATATCACATACTTCCAAACCAGTGCCCATAACCAAAGGAAGACAGCTTAAACTCTCCAGGACTCCCAATGTCGTTAGGGAACTCCACCAAGAACAATGAGCTTGGCACAATCTTCCAGTCTCAACTTCTCTGGACAGAGATATCAGGGGCCTTGGCTTCCCTTTGTTCGGCTATAGCACGGTTTCCAAAATCTAGGACAATCAACCTCGGTGTCTATGCCTTTAAATGAGGAGGGTGGGAAGCAGGGGAGCAGGGAGTCAGAAAAATAAACTCAACACAGTTGGTGGTCTAACATGCCCAAAAAGAAAAAACCATCTAGGCCATCTTGCCCCATCAAGCTGCAGTTCTTATGGAAGTCCTCAGGCAGCTGGTTCAAAGGGCAATCTGGCTTTGGATCATAGAAGCCGCCCATCAGAAATACGGAGCTGGAGCTTCCCAAGACAGTAAGCCATCAATCAATAGATTAATGAAGCTTAAAAAATGGAAATGAAGCACAAACAGTACTGGTAACTTCTGTTCCTTCTGCCTTTTATCTCCTTTTTTCTGCTTGTTCCTTCTGTTTTTCTTCCCTTCTCGCTCTGTTTATTATCAATTCTAAATGCATTTGTTCATGCTCAACTTTTTGAGTTGTGAGTTATGTCTTAAATACCACGGGTCAGGTGGTTGGGTGGGGTCTTTTGTCTTCATAGCAAATATCTAGTTTATGATTCTGCCTTCCTTTAGATTAATGACTGTGGGGGGGGAGTAATTAAAAATGAAGAGTTTGTCAGAGGTGTAATCTATGGAAACTTGGTAATATAGATTTAGTTGTTGTTCTGTGGTTTCAGTCATGTCTGATTCTTAGTAACTCCATTTGGGGTTTTCTTAGCAAGCTACTAGAATGACTTGCCATTTCCTTCTCCAACTCATTTTATAGATGAGGAACTGAGGCAAACAGGAGTAAGTTGATTTGTCCAGGATCTGAGCTAATAAGTGTCTGAGGTCAGATTTGAACTCATGAAAAATAGGAAAGGTCCTGCGAGGATTTCTCCGGAATAAAATCACTTTATAGATGCATAGAATTTAGAGCTGGAAATAAGGTGAGGGATCATCTTATCCAACCCCCCTCATTTATAGATGAGGAAGACAAGACTGAAAGGGACAAAATAACATTTGACCTTTGACTCATTTTTTTTTTTTTTGCGGGGCAATGGGGGTTAAGTGACTTGCCCAAGGTCACACAGCTAGTAAGTGTCTGAGGCCGGATTTGAACTCAGGTACTCCTGAATCCAGGGCCGGTGCTTTATCCACTGTGCTACCTAGCTGCCCCCAACTCATTTTTTGAGATTGAGTTGAAATTGTATTTTACTTGTCTCTCTGGGGTTGATTTTAGACTCCATGGAAAGCTGAGTTCATCCTCTCAGAACATTATGGGACCATTTTGTGGCATAAATTATAAGCGTAGTTGACTATCAACAATATTCACTGGTTGAATATCCACTGTGACACCTAGCTGCCCCATATATCTTCCCCATAGATATATGTATAATAAGTATATATGTATATAAATATACATATATATATATAAGTTCTATTTATAAAAAGATAGGTGTCAATGTAGAATAGATATAGATATGGTCTTAGAGTCCTCATCCTATCTATTTAAATATAATAATGCCTGGATAAACAGGATATATTCTAATAATATATTCCACTGTCAAAAACTTCATTTTAAAGGTAGAATAATAAAAATTGACATTTTTTAAATTTGCAAAATGGTTTACAAGAATTACAGAAATCCCATGAAACTGACAATACAGGTGTCCAGTTTAAAGATGAGGAAAAACTGATGCCCAGAAATAAGTGACTTGCTCATTGCCACACAGCTTGTCAATTTTTATCTCATGATGCTGATCCATCTTTGTGAACTACTCTCTCCTTTCTTCCCCTCCAAGGGAGGTGCCCAATGATCCTCCGTCTTCTTGGCTTATCCTTTTCAGTGCATTGGACATGGAGGGCTCAGTTACTAAAGACCCTGGGAATTGTATTTCTTCCCAAGACCTTTAGTGACTCAGGCTCCCTTGCAAGGCAGCCAATCCAAGACTTGCTGGAAGACTTGTTGTAGTAGAATGTTCTCAGCCCCATCCACTGATAAGAAAACTACACACAGCTGCAGGCTAGGCAGCATCTGCCCATTCCTAGATAGTTGAGTCATGCAGATCTCAAGAGAAAGACTCTCTCCTCAGCCAGGTCCTGGCCCTAGTCCCCCCTTCTTCAGAGTCCAGTATCTAAAATAGAACCATTGCCTCCTCTTCCTTATTTCCCGCCATTGTGGAGACAAGATCTTTCAACCCCCTTCATGCTCGGACCAACTCTCTTAAAAGATGCTCCATTCAAAGGGGATCAGGGTATTCCCATAGAGTATGAGATTCTTGAAGGCAAGCTCTTAAACCTTTTTGTTTGTTTTCCCAGTGTCTGTCTATTAGGACCAGCAATAAATAAATGTAAATTGATCGGTCAGCCACAAATATTCAACTTAATTAAACAGTTGTTAAGTACCTACCATGAACCAGACATCATACACACTGTAGCTTGACAGACTTCAGGAAAAAAAAAATACATTGGTTTTCCACAAGAAACCTATGAGCACTACACAAGAAACTCACGCCTCATCAAAGATACACCCAGAAATACACCTGAATACATTTTTCAACTTCCTTTAACCTTGAATGCTTTTCACCCACTGGGATATTATCTGTTGACATCCAACATCTGTTGTGCATCTTCGAACATTGATCCCCGTGGTGTGTCCTTTGGGTGAACAAGCTCACTCTCTAACACTGGCTATAAAATATTCAAGAAGATTTGGACTCTCCTCTTTTTCAATGGACATTCTTCACCCCTCCTTTTACTTTGATTTCAGTTTGATTTTATTTCTCTTTTGTGTCCTGTTTTGTTCATGGGCTTTTTTTTAAAAAATGATGATGACTTTTCCATTAGGTGCCGTCTGCATGCCACATGGCCCTGGCTAGGTGCTCTCAAACTCATAAAATTCAAAAATTGGGGTGTGAGTTCCATTTTTAGAAAAACCCATGCACCAACCTCGATTTAATCAACAATAATGCCTTTTTTTAAAGGTCAAGTCTATTTTCCTGGGCAAGATGTTTTCGGTATTTGGGATCTGCCAAAAGTTATACTGCAGGGACTTGTCATAAACTTATAGGTGTTACCGTCTCCTCCCTAGTCACTGCCCTTTTGAAGTTCTAGCTTTTAAAGGAGGATGATAAAAAATAATCACGCAAATATTTATTCTTATGAAACACTTTTAATACCAGGGGATCAAAATGCTTTTTAAAACAAATTAAGCTTCCCAAGCATTCTTTCCCAAAGGTAAATATTATTAGGGATCAACAGCAAGAACTTGAAGGGACCTTAGAGATTTATCTCATCCAAACCCATCATTTTAGAGGTAAGGAAATTGAAGCCCAGGAAATAGGAATGATTTCCCCTGAGGTCACACTCTCTGAGAGAGTCAGTAACAGAACCAGAATTCAAACCCAGATCCTCTGACCTCAAATTCAAGGATCTTTCCATTATACCACCAATATTATTCCCCTCTAAGGCACACAATAAGCCAGTAGCCCTCCCAGAAAAGAAGTCAGTCATTTTTTCACTGACATGACATGTACTTTCCTAACCATCTGATTTGCTCTAAAATGGTGAGTTTGAAGACAATGCATCTCTCCTCCTCAAATCACCTGAAGGGTGATTTGAAGGTTTAAAATAATGATAGAGATTAGAACTCCTGTTTAAAAAAATATTAATAGTAATGCATGTGTCTAGGGCATTTTGTGGTTTTATACCCATTTTAGGGATGAGAAAACTGAGAGTCAGATCTTAAGTGATTCACCCACAGCCATATGGTATCAATCAACAAGTATTTATTTATGTGGCAGGCAACTGTGCTAAGTACTGGGAAAAGGAGAAAGGAAACATCCCTCCCCTGAAGGATCTGACCTTCTATAAGAGGAAGTTGTGTGTGTGTGTGTGTGTGTGTGTGTGTGTGTGTGTGTGTGTGTGTGTGTGTGAGGGTGAGTATGTTTTATTATCCCAACTCCCATGCACTTTGACATCTGAGTCTCCAGAGGTCTGGCTTGCTCCATCTTGAGACCAAGGTCCTAGGGCATAATCCTAAGGAGCTATAGTGTTTTCTCTAATGCTCTCAGCTCAAGCTCCCATTCTAATCTCCAGATTCAGGTGGTCTTTCCCCTATATCCCTGATGGACCCAGTGATCAGTACTCAAACATCAGTTTGAGTACTCAAACATTGTAAGTTTTCACAAAGGGATATTTACTGAGAAGATATAGCAAGGACCTAAATACAAACACATCCTTCCTGAAATGGGGGCACTCTCTTCCCCTTGATTCTTGGAGAAAGTAGGACCAGATTTAATGTGGTTGCTACAAAGCTTCCACCCAACCAAATTCACTTTAAAGTAAGGCATATCTGCTACACAAGTTGTTCATTTTCTGGAAGGCAGATCATCAATCAATCAGTCAATCAATAAACACTTATTAAATACCTACTATGTGCCAGGAACTATACTCAGCATAGTATCCCAGCTTCTTTGAATTTGTTGATATCTAGGTCAAGAAGTTCATTCCTCACTGGGCTCAGCACTCAGCAAACTCCGCCATAGGCTCCAGTCACTGGGTCTCTCCTCCTCTGACCTTCCAATTACTCCCAAGACCCTGTACCAAGGGGCAAAAAGACACAGACAAGAGCCAGTCCCATCCCAGACACAGATTTGCCCAGGAGGCCACTCATCTACCTAGGGGCTCATGCCAGTTCATCATCCCCACTCCAACACAGCCAGGGAGAAAAGGGAGCTATGGCCAACCCTTGCCAAGGAGGTTGGTATATTAACGCCCAGTTCAGTAGTTAGCAAAAATGCCTTTCTTTGATAGACAGTAAGAGGTCCAGAAATAAACACGGTATGCCTGCCCATGGTTAGAACACACTGCACACACTCCTGAGCACTGCTTACCCTTTCTCCTCATCTCCACCATCTCCAAATCAGCCATTGTGTGCTTCAGAGACATTGTCCACATCCCCAGGCTAGCCAATGCTGCTCCAGGGATGCCTCTCTGTTGTCAGTTTTTTAAAAAGCCCAAATTGTCTGAACAGGGTAAGAAAAAGGGAGAAAGAGGAAGAAGGGAGAGACCTGGGCTGAGGCCAATTTATTCTCCTCCCCCACATATCTCTATCCCTCAAGCAATTCCTCCTCAGGAACTTTGCTTGAATGCTCTTCCCTGGCTCACCACATCTCTTGATTCTGCAACTGGTTGTATATTTTATAGATGACCCACAGGACTTAACCTGGCATCCTCAAGCAATCTGAGCAATCTGAGCACTGCAACATTGGTCCAGTTCATCCAATGACTTTCAAGAACTTTTCACACTGAAGTTAAGCCTTTGACTGAGGTGTGTTTTCACCACATTAAATAGCATCTTACTTGAAGTGAGGTGAAGTAATTGGTTGATAGAGTTAATGAACACTTCATTGGAGTCAATGAACCCTTACACACACACACACACACACACACACACACACACACACACACTATTAGCTGCATATACAAAATAAATATAAGAATACAAAATAATTGGGGTGAGGAGCACTAGCATCTAAGGAGATCAAGAAAGACCCCGTGTACAAGATAAGGCTTTAGCTAAGTCTTAAGAGACACTAGGGATTCTGAAAGGCAAGAGTGAGGAGAAAATTCATTCCATGCATAGAAGGACAGCCAGTGCCAAGGCATAAAAATCCAAGATGGGGACATTTCTCGCCCAGCTCCCTTCCTGACTCTCTGGGCTGTTCTTCTCCCTCATCAACAGCCTTCTCATCCTGGAGATGACATCGCCTCTGAAGCCTCCTCCTCTGATGGGTGGGTTTCTGGCTGAGACCATCATTTCATGAAGTTCCCAGATCCTTTATACTCACTTTTCTCCCTGAACCACTCCTGACTCCCCTGACTTTTCCATCTCCTTCCCAGCAGTCTTGCAGGTTCCTTCCCCCAGTTCCCCTCCCAGCCCTTCCCGGTCCTTTTAAGCATTGTCCTATCATCCCATTAAACTGTAAGGTCCTTGAGGGGAGGCACTGTCTTTTTCCCCTTTTATTTGTATAATAAATGCTTTCTTATATTCATCTATCCCAGGTGGAGAATCTAGTCTGGCTTCACTAAAGAGACGGATGAAAAGGAGTAAGTCAGAACAAGCCTGGGAAGGTGGGTTGGAGTCAGGTTGCAAAGGGCTTTATATGCCCAAAGGAGACATTTGGATTCTTTCCTGAATTTAAAAGGGAACCAGAGAGGTTATTGAGTAGGAAAGTAGCACAACTTTAGGGAAATGACTTTGGAGGCTATGGAGAGGATACATGGGAGAGTGTCAGAGCTGGGATTGGAACTCGGGTCCTTTCACTAAGTTTGGCGATCTTTCTACCACCTCCATTTAAATAGAAGTTTGTAGTTGACAAGATGCTTTTCTCATAGCAGCCTTGTGAAGTATGTAGTCATGTACCTGCATGTTGTTTGATATAAGATTCCAAAAGAAAAAGGTTTCATTGAGAAGTTTATTTGATGGAGTATTCCTCCAAGTGTCCTTACAAGCAATCTGAGACAGTGAAAAGCCTAAAATTTAAACATGGAAGGAAACTTAGTTTTAACACCTTCACTTTACAGCTGGAGAAACTGAGGCCACAAGTGGAGAAGTAACTCACCCAAGATCACACTGTTTAATTGAGTAGGACTGAGACTTGAATTCCAGTTCTCCAACTACAAATGCTCTTCTCATTATCGCATACTTCCTCTTTTTTATTTAAAAAGCCAAAGGTTCTTGGATATTTAAACAACATGGTATAGTAGGGAAGATAATAAGTAATGATTGCTAGGATTTGTATGAAGTTTTAAGGTTTGCAAAACACTTTTATGTATTAGCTCATTTGATCATCACAAAAGTCCTGTGAGGTAGATATTACTATAATCCCCATTTTACAGATGAAAAAAACTGAGGCAGAGAGAGGTTAAATGGCTTATGCAGAGTCACACAGCTAGTAAGCCTCTCTGGTTGAATATGAACCCAGGTCTTCCTGACTCCAAGTCCAACATAGCAGCCTATCCAGCAGAAGTACTTGCTCTGGAAACAGAAGACCGGTATTCAAATCCTGATTTTGACCCTTACTAGCTATGAGATCCTAGGCAAGCCATTTAAGCTTCAGTTTCTTTTAACTATAAAATGAGTGTCATCAGACTCATGGGACATAATGAAGATGAAGACATCCGATAAAGCGTCAAGCTCTATATAAATTCCATTGATCGTCATTAGAGAGAATTCCCATTTAGCTACAGGTTAGATTCAGAGAGCTCTGAGTTTCCTTCCAAATGGAAGATTCCGTGAGTTTGTGCAAAGAGCCCCCCTGGATGCATCCGGTATTGACTTCGCTAGTATTTTACAAGTTAAATCAGACAGCTGGGAACTCCAAATCAGCAGTTCACCTCTTGAAAGCCACTGAGTGAAAATGCACAGCAGGAAAGGCAGCAGGCAAGGCGACAGAATAAACAACCCAAATAACACTTGCTCTGGTTCCCCCCAGGACTGGATGGCATCCATCATCCTTAAACCAATCAGGAGGCTTTACATAATTAACACCTTCTTGGGGAGGAAGCATTTCTGCTTCAAAATGAGGAAGTCAAGAGCATCAAGCAAAGGCCCCTGGGGTACTGGCCCAGGGCCCTGGAGCAGGGAAGCCCACCCCCTCATCCAGACCCCCATGGTAGCCTCCTGACAGAGAGACTGGCCTGACCAGTTTTATGGAATTCTCTATGCCATGGGATCCTAAATCCAGAGCTGGAAAGAATCTCAGAGACTATCTAGTCTAGCCCCCTTTATTTTTCAGATGGGGAAACTGAGGGCCAGGGCAGTTAATGACTTGTCCAGGGTTACAGAGGTATTGTTGGTCTGTCATTTCAGCCATGCCTGGCTCTTTGTGACCCCATTTGGAGTTTTGTTGGCAAAGGTACTGGAGTGGTTTACCATTTCTTTCTCCAGCTCATTTTACAGAGGCAAACCTGAGGCAGACTGGTTTGGTGACTTGCCCAGGGTCACACAGCTAGTTTCTGAGATCAGATTTGAACTCAGGTCTTCTTGACTCCAGGCTCAGTGCTCTATCCACTGGGCCACATAGCTGCCCATAAGTCACATAGGTAGTAAAAGTGAGAGGCCTGGTCTTCTGATTCCAAAACCAGTTCTCTGTCCACTGTACCATATGAACTCAGGAATTTACATCTTTGCTCCTCTTTCATATGGATTGATGACTTACTTGCTGTCCTGACAGAATGGAAGTTCTTTGAGAACAAAGATGAATACATTATTGTCTTAGTAACATGTAGTAATAATCCACAAGTGCTCAATAATTTCTTCTTTGCCTTACTTCTCCTTTCCCATTGTATGGGGACTTCATGAATTATAGATTATTCTTAGCCATCCCTGAGACATGGAGGAGGAGCCAGGTTCTCCATTAAAGCCCAGAGAGAGAAAGGAGAAAGAGCAGAGTTAAAATTCTAGTGACAAAGACATCTGCCTTTTAACATCCAAATAGGATTATTCCATCTGGGCTAGGATGGGGTAACTTCTCCCCAAGCCTCCCATAATCATTCACAATAGGTCAGGAGATGGGAGAAGAATGCATAAATTTGAAAATGGATTTAAGTCATTTTTCTATCCACGAGGGGATAAGATACAAACCAAATGAAATATAATTACAGTCTCATAATAATAGGGGCAGCTAGGCAACACAGTATATAAGCGTGCCAAGCCTAGAGTCCCTTAATGCTGTTTGCCTCAGTTTCCTCATCTGTAAAGTGAGCTGGAGAAGGAAATGACAAACCACTCCAGTATCTTTGCCAAGAAGACCCCAAATAAGGTCACAAAGAGTCAGACATAATTGAAATGACTGAAAAGAACAAGAAATTGTAATAATAACTATCATTTTTTTTGGCAGGGCAATGAGGGTTAAGTGACTTGCCCAGGGTCACACAGCTAGTGTCATTTGAACTCAGGTCCTCCTGAATCCAGGGCCAGTGCTCTATCCACTGTGCTACCTAGCTGCCCCAATAGCTATCATTTTAATAGCAACTGAAGTTTGTGAACTAAGGTTCACAAAGTGCTCACAAAGTGAGATATGTTATCTCACTTTGATCCTCACAGTAGGACTGTGGGGTAAGTGCTATTATTATATCTATTTTGCAGATGAGAAAACTAAGGCTGAAGGAGGCTCAGTGACCTGCCCAGTATCACTTACATATTCATTGAATGAGGCAAGATTCTAGCTGAAGTCTTTTTGACTAAATCCTACACTGAGTTCACCAGCACCAGAAAAAAAAATACCCCAGGGTGCTGAGAGAGCTAACAAAAGTCATTGCTGAGCTGCTGTCAGAGACCACTGAAAAGGAGAGATACTATGGTTCTAGAGACAGGCAGTTTTCCAAAAGAAGAAGACAGATTCTATAAACTTCTTAATTTGACTTTGATTCTTGGCAAAAATCCTATAACATACATCCATGCCTGGATGTGAACAAAACACTGGGTAAAGTGATATCCTTGTGGAGATGTGAAGAGCCTGATAGTATACTCAGGTGAATTTAGGAAATGATTGAGTG
The DNA here is from genome assembly GCF_019393635.1 of Dromiciops gliroides. Taxonomy (NCBI): domain Eukaryota; kingdom Metazoa; phylum Chordata; class Mammalia; order Microbiotheria; family Microbiotheriidae; genus Dromiciops; species Dromiciops gliroides. The sequence goes on along the minus strand of NC_057865.1, from coordinate 48,362,460 downwards.
ACCAGACCCAAGGATTAGGAATTAGCGTATAGATGGCAGCCTGGAAGAAAGAATACCCCAGAAATACACCCAGAAATCAGACCTTGGCCCTGTGGAGTTCAACGTTGTCATCTGTGACTTGGATAAAGGCATAGATAGATAGATGGGCTGGTCATGAAATTTCTAGATGACACAGATTCTGGAGGAAAAGCTAATGTGCTGGATGATTATCAGCATTTCAGTAAGCGAGACCAAATCTTAATAAATGAAATTGAATAGGGATAAACGTAAAGTCCCTTACTTGGATTCAAATAAATAAAATAAACTGCACAAATCCAGATGAGAGTTAGAACTAGATGATTTGTGGGAGGTTTTGGGGTTTTGGTTTGTTTTTTTTTTAAAGTGAGGCAGTTGGGGTTAAGTGACTTGCCCAGGGTCACACAGCTAGTAAGTGTTAAGTGTCCGAGGCCAGATTTGAACTCAGGTACTCCTGATTCCAGGGCCGGTGCTCTATCTACTGCACCACCTAGCTGCCCCCAGTTTTTTTTAATCTATGTAAAAATATTTAGGAGACTGAAAACAATACAAATCAACAGAATAATGTGACGACTCAAATAGCTAATACTATCCCAGATCACGTTAAGAGAAGTGCAATATTCAGAGAAAGAAAGTTGCTCCTTATAACCTCACTATAATCTGCACTGACGAGATCAAATGTGGATCTTCATGCGCCACATTTTAGGAAGGACATCGATGAATTCAAGTCAACCAGAAAAAGATCACCAGGATGAAAAAAAAGGGCTACATCTCATTCATATGGGGATTGGTTGAAAGAATTGGAGAAATTTAGCCCGGAGAAGAGAAAACCTAGCTGTCTTTAATTATTTAAAGGACTGTCATAGGGAAGATAGATGAGGCTTGTTCTGCGTGGCCCCAGAGGGCAGATACGGGGAGCGATGGGTGGAAGCTTCAGAGAAGCAGATTTAGATTTTGATATAAGGAAAAACTTCCTTGCAATTAGAACTATCCAAAAATGGAATGGGCTGCCTCAGGAGATAATGAGTACCCCATCACTGAAAGTATTCAAGAAGAGGCTAGATGACCATTGGTCAAGGATATTCAGGTATAGGTTGCACTAGATGGCTGCTGAGTTCCTTTATGACTCAGTGATCTGATAAAGTAGTTCCATTTCATGGACCTCGACACCATTCAGAAAATGTTTTTCCTACTTTATACCCCAATAGCGAGGTCTTTACATATGTAGAGGGGACATTAAGGTCAGTTTGTATATTACTTCTTTCTGTTTTTCTATCTAGTAATAAATATCTATGTTTCTGATTATTTTTTGAAATTTGACCTATAACTGCATTAGTCTACCATTGCAAAGGTGATCCCAAGAGCTCCATGTTGAGCTACCAATGCCCAAGATGGGGTCCTTTAAATCGAGCTTGGCAAATCCCATAAATTATTTAATGCTCTCTTCCCCTTTCACTTTCCCCCATCTACTCTCCCCCCTCTACCACTGAGTAACCCTGCCAGCTTGCCATTTCTTGGAATCCCTCTCCTCGAAATTCCTTTTTGTGTCATCCTCAGACACTTTCCCTGTTCTTTGCAACACCTCCAGGTCTAATCCACACTGTAAATTCCATTTCATTAACATGTTGAATCCTTCTCCCAGATTATTAACCAAGATGTGAAATCAGATAAAAACCTAATCCCCAGTCCCACAGCTAGGACTACTCAAGGCAGAGCTCATTAAATATATCTGTCAACAATGGATTAAACCAGCTGTAAACCTAAAATTGATTGGATGTGTGGGGGAGGTGAGAGAAAGCATTGGTTGCACAACTAGTTTTAAGGTGTGGCCAATTAAATGCATCCACAGCAAACTGTAGGCTATGTTTGGCTTCTTAATTGTAATGGCAGTTGATGAGACAGGGGAAAAAAAAAAAAAACCTGATGTATCCCTAGGGAGTCGACCATTCATGCACCAATGTGCTCATTAAAACAGAAAATAACAACTAATAGGAACAAATACATATAGCAGAAGCAAGTAGAGTCAATTCCTACATTGATTCTACTGCTATTTCTCAGTGCCAAGAAAATGGCGAGTTCTGGAAAAGTGCTTAAAGTCCTATCATCCTGTCATTAGCAAACCTATCATAATAAACTTTGCATTTCTATTGTGCTTTCTGATTTCAAAGCACAGAGCAGACACATTAGCTAGTTAATCATCAAGAGGGATCTGATTTTGATAGAGTGTTTTACCAGCACATGCATTTCTAACATGTCACTGGAGGATTCACATGAGAGGAGTTTTTCTGGCCCACAGTTCTGATGTAATACGCCTGGCATGTTGTCAGGTTTCAGATGTGCATAACTTTTTTTTTTTTTTACCTACCCAATGTCAGCCCCATTTTCAGAACCTGATTTTATAAATGTTTTACTGTTAAAAAGCTCCTCCTTCCTGATTAGGTGATATAGAGAATTATCCACGCTTTAGATACGTTAACAATTACCAAAAATTTGTTTAAAAATCTGGGCTGAGGAAAATGAAATTAAATAAATATCCCGATTTGTCTTTAAATGAGAAAAGGAACAATCTGTGATTCTTTGAAATTAAATCCAAGGAGAGTTGGGGGCTGTGCATTTATAATGGGAAGCAGATGTGAATTTGCGAGTGGTATGGGGCCATCAAAGGATCCAAGATGTCATCCAAGCATATTTTATAATATATGAATGCTGAGCAGGACACTGTCAGGGCAAAAATTATATCATTTAAAAACCTTACCTGGGTGGCTCATAAGTTTGATTATTACACCCCGAGATTTGAAAAAAAAATCTTATTGGCTTTTCTCTTCATGCTGTTCATTTATGATTCTTCACTGGTGATGGGCAGTGAGGGTAGACATTCCCATTTCATGTCTCTCTCGTGGCGGGCTTCATTTTCTCATTCTAATTCCCATGCCCCCGTGCTGTTCTATTGGAATTGCCAATGCTGCTGAGGAAATGCCTTCTTGAATATTACAATCCTGTTTTCCTTGACTTTCTTTACACTCCATGAACATATCTCCATTCAGCTCAGGTTGCAAAGCTTTTGACTTTTCCAAAATCTAGATTTGAAATCAGAGGGACTTCATGACCCTCCTCCGGTAAATTACTCTTCTTCTTTTTTTTTTTTTTTTTTTTTTAGTGAGGCAATTGGGGTTAAGTGACTTGCCCAGGGTCACACAGGTGGTAAGTGTTAAGTGTCTGAGGCCAGATTTGAACTCAGGTCCTCCTGACTCCAGGGCCGGTGCTCTATCCACTGCGCCACCTAGCTGCCCCAATTACTCTTCTTCTAAGAAGGGAGAAGTCAGTCTCAAAAAGCTGAAGAAGACCTACAGTGATTATTCGATACTTATATTTCACTTAACTTCCCAGGGCCTCAGTTTCTTCAGCTGTAAAATGTCTCTACAATCCTTTCCGGCTACAGAAGCATGGCTCTATGATCCTGTTCTTTTGAAGTTAGAGTCATATCTACATTAAACCAGACAGATTTTCCTGGTTTTGTTGCACAATATCAAGCTCTGAACAAGCTGACTCTGACTCTGTTCCCATTTCATGCTTGGAAAGAACATTTGATCTGCAATTGGAGGACCCAAGTTCAAATGCAAGTTCTGTTACTTAACACCTGTGTGACCTTAAGCTAGTCACTCGGGGCAGCTAAATGCCGCAGTGGATAGAGCACTGGCCCTGGATTCAGGAGGACCTGAGTTCAAATCCGACATCAGACACTTGATACTTACTAGCTGTGTGACTCTGGGCAAGTCACTTAACCCTCACTGCCCTGCAAAAAAATAAAAATTTTTTTAAAATTTAAACTAGTCACTCCTCTTGGCCTCCATCTATAAAATATGACTGTTGAACCAGGTGTACTGGAAGTTCCCTTCTGGCTCTTAATCTATGATACCAGAATACTGGATTTGGATCTGAGATCTGTTTTTCACTACCCATGTGACCTTGGACAGGTAGGAGGCACAGTGGCTATAGCCCCAGCCCCAGAGTCAGAAGGACCTGAGTTCAAATCCAGGCTCAGTCACTTACTAGCTATGTGACCCTAGGCAAATCACTTAACCCTCTTTGCCTTAGTTTCCTCACCTGTAAAATGAGCTGGAGAAAGAAATGACATACCATCCAAATATCTCTGCCAATAAAACCCAAAATGGGATAAATAAGACTTGGATACAATTGAAATGCCTCAACAACCACAACAAGACCTTGGGCAAGACATTGCTTCTTTCTGGGCCTCATTTTCCTTATCTGGAAAATGAGAGGTGATAATCTCCAAGATCCCTTCAAGCTCTAAATCTCTAGTTCATTGATAAAAAAAACTTCCAAAATCAGAACTTCTAGGAAATAGGAGGGACAGGAACCAAGAGAAGGGCAGAGACAGGGAGAGGCAATTGATAGTACACTAGGGTCAGGAGAGAAATTGTTCAGCAGTGCTCCGATCTGTTTTGTTTTCTTCCTTACCTGCTCTTACTCCACCCACCCCTCCACAAAATATGAATATTACTGGATAAAGGTACAATTGCTCTCTGGGATGGTCTAAGCCCTTGGAGACAATACAAGGATCTTAGATCCAAAGCTCTCTGAGGGCAGGTTCTGTATCTTATTTCATTTTTGTATCCCTAGTGACTGATCCAGTGCCCTGCACATAGTAATTCAAGTGGTCAAGACATTCTTCTACAGAGCTACAAAGACCCCCCAAAAAAGTCATTTCTCTCAAATTTATTTCTACTGGGTAGTAGGACTTTAATAAATGTTTGTTGAAATGACTTAAAAAAAAAACTCTGAAATCCTAAAGAACGTCCAGTACAGTAAGAAAAATATGTTGAGCTTTGAGCTCAAGTGAACGTATTTGATCTGCTTTAAGCCAAGAATGAGGGGGGAAACATGATGACAGCAGAGATTCTTCAGAAATTCCAACCAAGCTCCACCCTAGTTAGCTTAGAAATTCCATGTGCTATCTTCATTCTTGAAAAGCCTGGCCTTTTATAAATATTATCCTATAACTTCTATTGCTGTTCATTTTACACTTCCAATGGCCTGAAAAAAGTGCCTTTTGTCCCTCCAAATTTTAACCAATGGCATTTTACTGACTAAAATAATATTGCCTTAAATAGGAGTTAGGTTCCAATGAAAGTCCACAAAAGCCATTTTACCCATAAAATAGACTATCCTGCTCTCTGTCAACATGTGCTGCCGCTCTTTTTTTTTTTTTTTTTTTACTGAACCTGGGATATACTTTGTGGGTCAGTTGTGGGGGAGGGGGAGACCAGGACATTGAGACTTGCCAAGGATCACATAGTCAGAATGTGGCAAAGTGAGCATGTGAATCCAGGTCTTCCTGATTCCAAGTGTGGTTCTCTATCTACCACGGCTCCTACTATTATCCCCACTCTCTAACTCTTATTTTTAATCTCTCCCCTCCACACTGGTTCTTTCTGTGCTGCTTATAAGAACCCCTATGTCTCCTCCATCCTTAATCCACTTCATCTAACCATCCCTGCCAGCTATTGTCATATCTTTCCTCCTTTCTGTGTCTAAAATCTTTGAGAAAGACATCAATATCTCCATGTCCTCTCTCCTGAATGTCTTCAAAACCTTCTGCAGTATGGCTTCCAACCTCACTATCCCACTGAAAGTGTCCTCTGCCAAGTTCCCAATAATGTCTTTATTGTTAACTTTAATGACCTTCATCTTTAAGGAATCTCTCTCCCATTTAAACCATGGAGACATCCTCCAGTGAAAAAGACTTTTGCTGAGAATATATCTAGCTATTTTATGACTGACTTAATATTAATAATCAGAGGATCATCAAAGTTATTTCTGTTGTTACAACTATCAAAGAATCTTTTTATGATTTTAGCATATGCATGAGGAGGCCCTTGTTGGAGGAGAGCATGTGAGGTCACATTTTATAATTATTCCCCTAAAGTAAAGCTTATATATACATACATATATGTGTATATGTATGTATGTATATGTGTGTGTGTGTGTATATGCAGTAGACAATAAGTATGGCAGATCTTGGATTCTATGCACTTTCTAATAATTTCTGAAACTGTTGATTCACAGAAATCCTACTATGATCAATGTCTCATCATGGAAGATGGGCAACCCTAGGTTCTTGAAGGTATACCAACAGAGCCCAAGTACTAGCAGGTTCTGTCATGCTACAAAGGTTTGTTTTGTTTTGTTTTTTTAGTGAGGCAATTGGAGTTAAGTGACTTGCCCAGGGTCACACAGCTAGTAAGTGTTAAGTATCTGAGGCCGGATTTGAACTCAGGTCCTCCTGACTCCAGGGCCGGTGCTCTATCCACTGTGCCACCTAGCTGCCCCAAAGGTTTTTAATACATTCACAACATCATAAGGATATCTGCTTTCTGAAGACCAACCAAGTATGAAGAAGCTCATTACCCATAGGCTGGTCACTAGGTGACATCCACCCATGAAACAAAGAAACTGTGAAATGGCCTTCAGTCCTATATAGCCCCCTTTCGCTTTTGCAATGATTGTGATACAGTAGTGGATGAGGGGTATTAAGAATTGGACAAGAAGGTATGAAAAATCACAGAGTTGGGGTACAATCTTTGTTGTTAATGCATTCAGATGTGTCTGACACTTTGTGACCCCATGGACCATAGCATGACAGGCCCTTCTATCTGCCCCTATCTCCCAAAGTCTGTCCAACCTCATGTTCATTGCTTCCATGATACTATCTAGCCATCTCATCCTTTGCCATCCCCTTTTCCTTTTGCCTTCAATTCTTCCCACCATCAAGGTATTTTTCAATGAGATCTGTCTTTTCATTATATGGCCAAAGTATTTAAGCTTTAATTTTAGTATTTGTCCCACCAATGAGTAGTCTGAATTAATTTTAAGTATTGACTGATTTGATCTCCTTACTGTCCGAGGGACTCTCAAAGTCTTCTCCAATCCTAAAAGCATCAGTTGTGCAGCACTCACCTTTCCTTATAGTTCAACACTCACAGCCATACATTACTACTGGAAAAAACATATCTTTCACTATATGGACCTTTGTCTGCAAGTTTATGTCTCTGCTTTTTAGTCTGCTATCCAGATTTGCCATAGTTTACCTTCCAAGGAGCAAGAATCTCTTGATTTCATGACTGCAGTCGCCATCTGCAGTGATCTTTGAGCCCAAGAACATAAGCACATTCTACATTCCAATCATTACAAACATTTACTTAACCATTGGCACTCTAAATGTGAGATCCTTGTCCAATGACAAACAAGTTGGCTTACTAGGGGAGGAAATGAATTATATAAACATTGCTATTTTTCACAAGAAAGAAACCAGAAGGTACAAGGGAGTAGCAACTAAACAGAAAGATGCCTCAATGTGTCTTCTCAGAGGGGCACATAGAAGAAAGAGATGGTGGTGTGTTGGTATCATCATATATCTACAAAAAAATGTTCTTAACCTGTGGACACCCAAAAAATCTGTAGCAAGATTGTAGGGGGTTCATGAAGTTCAATGGGGAAAATATTTATTTTCACTAACTCTTAGTTTCACTTTTGTAATCCTACAAATTTTATTTTACACATTAAAAATATTATTCTGAGAAGGGGTCCATAGGCTTTCCCAAACTGCCTAAAGGGTCCATGACACTAAAAAGGTTAAGATTTCCTAATCTAAAAGGAATAAGAAACACCATTTGTAATGGAATGCTTGATTATCTCACCTACTTTCTCACCTCTTCAGTATCTTGATGAGCATAGTCTCCACAATATCAAGGATATTTTTAATAAAAATATAAAAAGAGAATAGACAAGCATTCACAAGGGATTCAAAATATTTTTTATTGATATCTTTTCTTCATTTCTAAATATGCCACTCCTCTCTCCCTTACCCAGAAAGCTATCCCTTATAACAAAGAAGAAAGAAAGGCAGTTCAGGAAATAATCTAACATCAACAGATTCTGACAGTAAACACAATGTTCCACACCCATAATCCCCCATCTTGGTGAAAAAGGAAGGGAAGTGCATTGTCTTAATTTTTCTTCAGTGCCAACCTTTAGGAATGATGTGATTTATTAGTCCATACTTTATGGTCACACCAAAAAAAATAACTTTTTTCTTAATTAAGAATCCATGAAAGACTGATGGCAGGGTTCGATTGGGTTTTTTCCCTCTTAAATCTAAAACTTTTACCAATCTACTTTGTGCTGACCAAGTGGCAACCATCCCCACCAGAAAGCAAAAGGTTTAGACTTGTTCAAGTGTCTGGGCATTTGTAGAATCACTTCCTTGATGTCCTTTCTCAGCAATAGCAAAATCAGATTCAGCTGTTCAAGATGACATCTTGCATTACAGGACAATGGGAATGCAACTTGACAGGAGGACATTTCTTAGCGAAGTAATCCTATACTTGGGCACATTGACAGTACTTAACAGCTTACTCATCTGAAGCCAGGCTTTCACCTTGTGTAACTCAAGCCTCCCAATGAGCTAAAGAGGAATAGAGCTCAGTCTGGTTTTCTCATATCAACCACATTGCTGAAGGGCTAAGCTAGACTTTGTTCGGTTTTGCTTCAGAAGCAGACCAACTCACCCTTCCCTGACCCAGGACAATTTGTTCTATCAGTGTCAGCATCTCTGGGCTTCAGTTTCCTCCTCAATAAAACAGAGCAATTGGACTAGATGATTTCAAAAGAACGCTTCTAGAGCTGACAATCTACCATAAGACCATAGGATCAGGGCAGCTAGGTGGTGCAGTGGATAGAGCAGCGGCCCTGGATTCAGGAGGACCTGAGTTCAAATCCGGCCTCAGACACTTAACACTTACTAGCTGTGTGACCCTGGGCAAGTCACTTAACCCCAATTGCCTCACAAAAAAAAAAAAAAAGACCATAGGATCATGGAATTCGAGTTAAAAAGATCCTTAGAGCTCATCTAATCCAACCCCTTCATTTTACAGAAGAGGAAATTGAGGTCCAAAGTAATTAAGTGACTTACTTGAAATCTCACTGGTACTGCATAGCCAAACCAAGATTTAAACCTAGCTTCTTTAACTCGAAATTGTGTTGTTGTGTTGGTATGATTCTATATGATTAAACAAGTTAATAAAGAAGCAACATACTGAAAACTATAAAACCTCATGGGAAGTGATAATTATTAGGAAATTCCCAAAAGAAGAAAATTTTCCAGAATCCAGGAAAACAACTATCCAAGATAGCATCTCCAACGGAAAGAAAAGTTGCTACTGCTGGGAAGTGAATGGAAAAAAAATCCAGTCTTGGCTTTTGTGGATAACTTTAATCCAAATGGACCCCCTTCCTCAAATACTAAATCCAGTGGTAGGTTTTCAAATAGCAAAACATACTTGGGAGTCAGAATAATAACTAAAGTTCAAAAACACATTTAACATGGAGGAAAAAGAACAGAAATTTTAAATAAAAATTGAACCTAGATACTTATTTAATAACATACTATCTCTGAAATGCTGAAAAGACTTAGATTCCTTTCAAAAGCAGAAGAAGAGTGGTGATTGGGGGGAAGACATGTTGGCAATTCAGTTATCCCCTTGAAGATATCCCCCTTTCCAAATGTTGCAATTCTAGCACTTCTATTTCACAGAAGAACTTTTGATTTGGGTGATTCCTTGGAGGTCACTAAATCCAACTGCTTCCCAAGGCCTGAATCCTTTCTATAGCATCTGTGATTCTAGAATTAAGCAAGCATGTATGACAACAATGACGACACTGGATGCTACAAAATTTCACAGCATGTTTGGATTATTAAGAAATCCTCAAGTCATCCAGCCTCCTCTTGAAGACCTCCAGTGACAGGGAACTCACTACCTCAACCCCATGCCCCACGGCAACCGATTCCTTATTTTAAGGAATTCTCATTATTAAGAAGTTTTTCCTTATGTTGAACAGCATTCTTCCTCTACAACCATTAGTCCCACCTCTGCCTACCAGGAGTAAACAGAAGCAGTTTATTCTCCCTTCTACATGAAAACCCTTCAAAATGTAAAGGATCATAGGATCCTAAGTAGTTAGGGCTGAAAGAGACATTCAAGGCCACTCAGTTCAACACCTTTCATTTTCCAGCTCTGTAGTGCCACAGTCCAAGGACTCTATCCTTGGTTTTATTCTGTTCATTGTTTTTTATCACTGACTTAGATGAAAGCAGAGATGGCATGTTTATCCAATGTACAGATGACAAGAAGCTGTGGAGTAGCTAATATATCTGACACAGAATGAAGATCAATAGTAAATTCTTAATAAATGGTTGTTGACTGACACTGACTATGCCATATTACTTCTTATAGATGGGTAAATAGGAATTTCTTTTTCTTCTCTTACTCTTTAAATGAAATTTTACTTGTACAAGACCTGGTTAATCTCTTGTGAAATGGAGAAACTTGTTAGGATTGCCCAGAGAATCCACCATGACTAAACCTTGAGTGGGACACCTCATCCTGACTCCTTTTGCCTTGCCCAGTAGAGTCAAACAGAAGAGTAAAAACTATAAGCAGAGCAAATTACCTAACCTTGGACACCACTCATGCTAAATGTTATGCAAAACAAAACTTCCACCAATTTTAACAAAGGATGAGACTTTTTTTTAAAGGATGCAGAGACTGGTTCTGTCATTAAAGGGGGCTTAAAAGAAATCCCAAAATCAGTGGAGATTTAGTGAGTATTCTGTTTAAGGCAGAGGCTCAGTCCTTCATCCTCTTTGCATTAATTTCTTCCTCTTTTCAAGATAGGAGTAATTAATGTCTCCACAATGGGAACAACCAACAATGGAAATGTACATTAAATATTCAAAGCACTCTTTTAGTGAAGAATTGTCCCAAAACACTGCCCATTCATTTTCCTGGATACCTATAAGCAAGATAGTCCATTCAAAAACATCATTTGAATGTTGGCCTTCTAAGTAGATGAGCATGAGCCATCCCTGCCCTGGTCAATTTCACAAGCTTGATTGTCTTTCCGGTCTCATTCCTGCTAAAGCTGATGCTTTTTTTTGATACATAAATATCCCATGAAATCTGCACAGCTCTTGATAAGTAAAAAGCAAGATGTATTTGCTGGGTACTGCTGATGGAAAAGCTTCTGGGAAGAAGAAAAACATTAAACTATGTAATTAATGTTACAATGTTACATTAACACACAAATAATTTCGCCAGCAGGTCATACGATCCACATGCATATTTTATTAAACTGTAAGAAATAATTTCTCAATCTGACCCTGATGCTTCTGTGCACTTTGAAGTCAGAAAATCAGCAGCCAAGCCTGTAAGTTTAAAGAAATTTAGAAAGAATTGTAGAGTTAAAAGGTACTTTTGATGTTTGTTCTTTCTTTTCTATCACAAGGGCATTCAATCCAGTGTAAGAAAAGTAAGAAGAAAACATTAATGCTGAAGAAATTTCCATGGCGAGCATGCTCATTTAACCCTTTGTTCACCATAAGAGACGAAGGGTTAATGATATATTAAAGGGGCACAGGCATGTTAGCAGTTCATGAGGAATTTTCATTTCCCTGATGAACAAAGCCCTTCTGCCTCTGGAGTACTCTGATCCATACCAATGGGGATGATACCAGGCTAGGAAAACTAGATTCCTTTAGCTACTGAATACCTATAGCAGTATCTTTCAGTATTCCTAGTTCTGGGGTCTGACCAAAGATCATGTCATTAATAAACAGCAGAACTAGGAGAACAATTTCTACAATAACCACTCTTTAGAAACTAACAACATTGAAAGCTGTAGGAATTATGATCCCTATGATGAGGATTCATGATTCCAGAAGGCAGATGATGAAACATGCTGTCCGTTACAGAGAGGTGATATGTTTAGAAATCAGAATGATTCCTAATGTATACAATCATTAAGGGATTTTGTTTTTCTTGACTGTACATATGTGTTATAAGAAATTTGCTTTTGAATCTTTTCTATTTTTTCCAATCACATGGGGGGGGGGAAGAAAATAGATTTCTGTTAATATTTTTAAAGATTAAAATATAGGGAATATTACAGATATGGAAATGTTTTATGTACTTTCATATGAGGTCACTGCATGATTAGCTTTATTAACTCTTACATGATGTAAGAGTAATGTGTAAATGCTTATAATATAAAAGGAAAACACATCAATGAAACTGAAAAGGTCAAAAACACCCTATAAATTATGAGGTTATGGTTTCACATGTATGATCTTTATTATAATTTATGTATTAATTTTGGGGTGTTACTTAGTTTAGAATAAATAAATAGTTTTAGGTAAATATACCAGTCATCCTGGCGAGGTTTTTTGTTTTGTTTTGTTTTGGTTTTTTTAGTGAGGCAATTGGGGTTAAATGACTTGCCCAGGGTCACACAGCTAGTAAGTGTTAAGTGTCTGAGGCCGGATTTGAACTCAAGTACTCCTGACTCCAAGGCCGGTGCTCTATCCACTGTGCCACCTAGCTGCCCCTCAGCAAGGTTTTTGATAAAGTCATCTGCCTGTGATGCCTTTTTCAAATCCAGCCCTGCTGAAGACTCATATGCTCTGAAAGAGTGAGGTGAATAGGATAAAGGGAACAATGTTCCCAGCACCTACAATGGAAGAAATGAAATGAATGCCAAAACAAACCATAAGTGGTTGTGGTGACCAATGAAATCTGAATGACTGGAATGACCAATCTTAGTCAGATGATGAAACATACCTCCTTCCTTTGGCAAAGAGGTGGCTAACTGTGGGTATAGAATGTTGCATATAATATTGGACATGGTATTTTATCAGCTTTATCTGATGGCTTTTCTTTGTTACAAAGATGTGGTCCTCACTGAAGAAGAGAGGCATATTTGGAAATGACTGTGATAGAAAAACAAACCCTGGGCAAATCCCCTGATCTCTCTGGGCCTCAGTTTCATCATCTGTAAAAATGAAGGGTTTGAACTCAATGGCCTTTACTATCCTTTCCAATTCTAAATTTATGATACAAAGATTCCTTCTCAATCTATCATCACTCATCTTATCCTACTTAGATTGATTTCCTTTGCTTGACAAAAGCTTTTTGGTTTCATGTAGCAAAATTACCTATTTAATCTATCCCTTATTTTGGTTAAAAAAAAATCTAACCCTAGCCATAGCTATGAAAAGTCTAGTTCTCTTCCAATTTTTATAGTATTTTAATATTCAGGTTCTCTATCAATTTTGAGTATGTAATGGTATCTTTCTCATCATTTTCATAAAACCATGAAGTAGATGCTAAAAGGTTTCCCAAGAGCCACCAAGCATAATAGTTAAATCTTAATTGTTCCATCCATACCAATAAAGCAGAGCTTTTATCCATCAGAGAATGTTCCCCCCAAAAGCAAGAGGACAGTGAATTTTGTTTCTTGTTTTAGGTCTATTACCTGGTCAGAAGATGAACTTTCCTGTCTGGTAGCCAGGGTAAGTGGGAAAATGACGAGGGGTAGGGTAGAGAAGAAAAAAAGAAAAAGGACTAGGTTATAATAACATTTAAGCCATGAAAATACTTGCAGGAAATAATCACATAGGGGAAGATAGATTTCCACAACTCATAAAATTACACTTTTTCCTGTAATTTTGTCATTGAACCCTGAACATTAAGTCATTTATAGTATGTTTCTCTAGTCAAGCATTAAATCTAGCATATGAAGGCAAACACTGAAAATGCCTGAACAAATATTCATAGATTTAAAATGGGGTCTGATACTCAAAAGTGTCTAAAATGAATGAACATGTATCTTGTTTTGAAGAGTAAATTACCACCAATAACCCAGAAGACTCAACCCTCTCTTTCCAGGAACTTGTGGGACCCTGGGACCCCATTTCTCCTGCCTAGTGATTGTTTCAGACTTCAGCCAAGCTTCATGGTCTTCAGCCACAATTCATGTTATGCTCTTCCCTCCCACCCCTCCCACCCCCTTTCCAGTTCTGAACCCATAATCAAATCAATTCTCGAATTGCACCACTCCTCCATATGTATGCATATGTGTGTATGGATATGTATGTGTGGAGAGAGAGGGGAGGAGACCTCCTTTTGTAAGTCTATAACTTCCTTGAGGGTAAGAACTATCTTTGCTTTTGTATTTGTATGTCTAAGATTTAGCACAATGTTAGGTACATAGTAAGTACTTCATTCATTCACTTAGTCTGGGGGAGGGGAGAGAAGTATAATGGCACCTAACATCCTTTTCAACTCTAGGAAGTTTATTTTAGACAAAAAGCTATGACTCCAGTCACAATTGCTCCAAGCCCCCAGTTAGTAAAATTGCAAAGATTTAGGCAAGAGGTTGGGCTATCTGCCTATATATATTTTTTGTTTGTTTTTTGTTTTGCAGGGCAATGGGGGTTAAGTGACTTGCCCAGGGTCACACAGCTAGTAAGTGTCAAGTGTCTGAGGCCAGATTTGAATTCAGGTCCTCCTGAATCCAGAGCCAGTGTTTTATCCATTGCGCCACCTAGCTGCCCCTATCTGCCTATATTTTTATTTGTAACTAACTCTAGTTAATCTCCAGCCTCTTAGTGATTGAGAAAAAATTCAGTTCAATGGAAATATTGAGTAATATAGCAGCAGGTTGTAGTATAGTGTCTGTTGGTAAACAGACACAAGGAAGGGAAGTTGGAAGAAAAATGTCACCTTTCTAAGAACTTGTTCTGCTCTGAGATGACTATTGAAGTGGTGATCTTCCTCAGTGGCTTCCTTCTCTGCCACAGCTCAGTCTGATCTTTGTTTTTCATCAGTATTCTGGAATATCAGCATTGCTCCAGCCTTTCCACTTCCAAACCCTCAGAATCTCTGCCTCTGTCTCTCTCTTTCAGAGATAGCTCCTTCCTTTTATATTAATTCATTTCTTTAATCTATATTAACTCATGACCAAGTCTTTCACATAATTCAAGGAAATGCGGAGACCTTGTTCATACTCTGTTTTGATTGACTAATTCAATCAGCAAGTATTCTTACCCACTAACTAATGGTTGTTACTTTTTTTTTTTTTTGGACCACTGCCTCAATTGGGGTTAAGTGACTTGCCCAGGGTCCACACAGCTAGTAAGTGTTAGATCTCTGAGGCCGGATTTGAACTCAGGTCCTCCTGACTCCAGGGCTGGTGCTCTATCCAGTGCTTGTTACTTTTAAGTTTGTGCAATAATCAATGGAGTCCCATCCTTACACATTTATAAATGGTATTAAGCAAACTTGAACCTAGAGGAAATTTCTATCAAATGCATCCATTTTCCCATTGACCACCATTATAAAAGTAGAGATACATTCCAATGGAGGAGGAAGTAAGAATGGGAGAGTAGAGACAGGTTGAGGAATTCCCAAGATTCAATTGAAGACTTTTGGCCAGATGATGGGCATATCTGTACTATTACAATCTATAGTAAAAGAATTTTTTTAAAAAAGGCAACTTGCTGGGTGTCACATTTCATTTAGTTGTTTATAATATCTAAAAGACCTGGGTTATACTATCACCCTTCATCAATAAGCATCACCATCTAATCTTAACAATCTACTCTAGCTTTACATTTTTTGCAGACTTGAAAAAAATTAGTTTCCTATTTTATTGAGCTATGACTGATATTCTGTATATTATGATTACCTTAAGCAATGAACACTTGTTCTCCATATAACAATGGAACATGTTGTCTGATCCATTTCCTGGGATTCACTAAACACCCTTTATGTTATAAGAATCATATCACATTTGTGACATGTCCAAAAAGGAATGTTTCCAAATTGTCTCATTGGTGTTGATTTCAGTGCCTGCTGGAAGGTTAGAAATAACTGCCTGAATGAAGAGCAGGGAATTACTATTCCTCATTCCTTGGCAAAGAAGCCTGCCTTCACAGGTGAGTCATATTTCCAATGCAGCAAGTTCCAATCTGTGGATTTATTGTTCTTTATGTTTCAGCAAAAGTTCCAGGGGACCGCATGGGATCATAGATTTAGAACTTAGAAAGACAGCCCAAAGATCATTTAAACTAGTGGTGTCAAACTCAAGGGATCTCTGCCAGCCCCATATTAACTTAGAATACCACAAATTATCATTATCCATACTGTGTTGTATTTTTATTAAAGTATTTTCCAGTTATATTTTAATCTGCTTCAGACTCACTCAGTAGTTTTTCAGGCCATGAGTGTGATACTTCTGATAAGTCAACTACCCCATTTCAGATACCAAAGGATCATAGATTGATCATTGAAATGGGCCTCAGCCATCACCTAACCAAGCCCTTCATTTTACAGATAAAGAAACTGATGCCTACAGAGACTCAGTGACTTACCCAAGGTCACACAAGTAGAAAGTAGGAGGTCCTGGACAGTCATTGTTGTTATTCATCCCTCTCAAAGAGGACCAGTGACATCACAAGCATGATGTCTCCACTTGCAACTTTGCGCATTGGATTTGAGTGAGGCAGGGCTGTGCAAAGTCATTAGCCTTGCTCTCTCCTTGAGACTCATCGGAATCCGGTGACAAGATAAAGGTCAAGATGACTGACAGTGGTCCAGGATGCAGTAGGTAACATTGGCCTTAGGTTTGGAACCTAACTACTGAGAGTCGATGCGGTATGATAGAAAAGCACTTGATTTGCAGTGAGAGGACCTGGGTTCAATTTTCACCTCTGTCAATTACCACCTTCATGACCTTGATCTTGGACAAGTTACTTAATCCTTCTGGGCCATGGCATCCTCATCTATAAAGTAAGGGAATTGGACCAGATGGCCCCACCTCTAAAGTCCTTTTTAGATCTAAAGCTATTGCCCTATGATCCTGTGATCTTTCTGACCAATACACTTGCCATTACACTTCATGCCATTTAAATTAGCAGATTATTCCAACAACAAGGCTGAGAGTTAAAAAAATAGACTGGTCAACCAGACTTTGCAGACTGAACAGTCTGTATGTATTTGCAGAATGCATTGAACAGAAGTCCATGCTAACTCCTAAATTAATGAAACTTCAATGACTCAAAATCCACTCATAAGGAAGAAGTTCTAAAAACTTATAGATGGACCACTGAATAGAGCAATAGCCTTGCAATCAAGAAGTCCTGAGTTTGGATCCTGCCTCAGCTACTATCTAGCTGTGTAACTCTGGGCAGATCGTTTTACCTATCTTGGCCTCAGTTTCTCCATTCCTAAAAAGAGAAGCTAGAGTTCATGACCCCTAAAGTCCCTTGTAGCTTGAAATCTATGTCATATCATCCTCAAAAATGCACTTATTTTAGTTAATTGCTGGATCATTTTTAAAAGTCTTATGATAGTCTCTATATTGGCCAGCCAATAATTTCCTTCTTTTCCTGATTGAAACAATTAGTTCTGCTCCTGATGTTGGAAGAGACTGTTAGAGCTTCTAGCTTGTTGCTCTATTATCACAGTGGCACATGTAGGAGACTGAACATACTTTATCTTTTCAAAAACCCTTGAGAAAGGCAAGATGGTAGGCTGGGAGGAAGAGGGAAGGGAAAAGGAGTACAATTTACCAATAGCAAACAGCAGTGATAATGTAAGTAGCTAAGTGATGCTGGCTCATATCCAAGCTGCAAAGGTATTGTTGATGAGGCAAAGCATCCATCCAGCGGAGAGCCCAACTCCTCAGTAGCAGAGAAGCAAATGAGAAAGAAAATATTTCAAGAAACTTAATTCCTTGTTTACAGGAAACCTCTTTATTAAGGAAACAGCAGTCAAATGAAATTTAGAGAAACTCCAGGGCTGAATAAAATCTCTGGGAGTCAGAAACCACATTTGCCTTTCTCTCAAATTCCTAACTGATTGGGAGGGCCTCAAAATTAAAAATGCAAATATGCCCCTTGCCTGTTACTGGTTTGCTCCTGCTTTCTGCACAACCAGAAGAAAGAAACCATAGCAGATGTGCATGTGTGTGATTGTTTCTGCACATTTCATCAGCCACAATTATTTTTTGAAGATGAACTGTCAGTGAAGATGAGCCGACGCTTTCCTAGGTCCTAACTGGCTTCTCCCACTAGAATTCTAAATGGGCTAAATGGCAGCATCTCCTTCTGCTGAAATTCTCTACGATGGGCAAAAGAACCTCTCCATCTCCTGCCTTTGAATTTGGATATGTTGATTTCCTATGTAATTCTAATTTCGCTGGGAATCAAAACCACCCACAGTCAACAGAAAGCGGAACAGGGTTTTGCTGATATTCTGTGGTGCCAGGAACAGGAGCTGTTATTGCATGTTTGAAGAATTTTATATCCCTGTGATAGCTTGTACGCCATCTGAATCTGATTAAACTGCTTGTGGCCAACAGGGGACCAGAGCAGACTTTTAAACAGACGATGGGAATACCAACAACACAATGACCTTCTTGCCATAGTGAAACTAAAAAATGGGAATGGCAAGGGGACTGATGACTGGGGAAAATCATCCTAATATGAATTGACAAAGCAATGAAGTCTATCCTTTGGCCCCTCAAATGTAGAGCCTCTTCATTGTAAGCCATTTTGTATTCTCTGCATTTGGCTTCTGGCGGGGACTACTCAACTTCCAGTCTTCTGTGTCTCCAGTCTCCATGTCAACTTCCAGTCTTCCTTACCAACATCCAGCTCAGCTCAGCTTACCTCAACTTGATGATTCAATTCAATAAACATTTATGAAGTGCCTACTATGTGCCAGGCTCCGTGCTAAGTTCTGGAAATTTAAAAAAAGACAAAAGACAGTCCCTGCCCTCAGGGAGCTTACAATCTCATGGGGGATTCAACATGCGACCACCTATTAAATGACAGCAGTGGTACTGCTCACCCTCCCTTCTTTTCTACCTGCTCACGAGCTGCTTAGCCCCACAAAGCATGACTCAGTCCTGATAAGGACTCTTGTGTCTCTCTCTCTGATTGGTGAGAACTTGCCCAAAACTGTGTTCAACTTTTGGTTCAGCTGCGTCACTCAATGTTCTTATGCCTCTGTTCCTTCATTTGTAAAATGGGGGGGGGCCTTGAACTAAATGACCCCAAAAGTTCCTACCAGCTCTAAATCTATGATCTTACTATGAGCAAAGCAACACACCAAGAACTAGTGGCACAGAGACAAAAAGCAAGCATCTCTGTCCTCAATGATCTCACATTCCCCTGGGAAGCTTCAACACATACATAGTTCAAGGAAGGCTTCGTGGAGGAGATGGTGACTGAGCCTACCCTTGAAAGAAGATAAGGATACTGAGAGGCAAAAATGAGAACATTCAATACTGGTGTATTTAGGGTAGGCATAGGGATGGGACAGGGCTTGTATTTCTTTGGTATAGGGAATGCCCAGCTGAGAGAACTCCTTTACTAAGGCAAGTTGGTAACTTTTCTGCAATTTATGGTTTTAGAGAATTGCCTAGAGATTTGAGAGGTTCAATGATTTACCCAGGATCACACAGACAGTATGCATCAGAGATGGTCCTTGAGCCCAAGTCTTCCTGACCTTAAGACCAAGAGTATACCACAGTGCTCTCTCTATACAAAAGATGGCAGGTTATTACCTAACCTTAGTATCATATATTCATGTTCAAGACTGGGGGAATGGGGAAGGAATCTTTTTATCAGGACTTTTTATCAGGAAGGGAGCAAAAGAAAATGTTATTTTCTTTCAGTCAGGTAGATGCACCCTGAAGTGCAGGGAAAAAATACAAGAGGGTGGAGCTTAGGTCACCTTCTCCATTGACTCTGATCTGGAGACCTGTACTCTCAGCATCCTTTTTTAAAGCTGTTATTAAGTTCCCATTGGAGGGCAAATCACCCTTCAAAGCACATTACAGAAGGAAGGCGAAAGAGTAGGAACTGAGTTCCTAAAGCATCCCCAGGGCCACGTTATTCTCTGAGAACAGTTCTCTAGAGGCCACTGGAGTAATTATCCTTCCACAAGGGAAACATCATGTCCCATCATGCTGTGATGGTCATGCCCCCTGTCACCTGGCCTTCATACCTGACACAAGACAAGAGCAGTTTGAGCTAAGAGCCACATGTTATGAGGAAAAGAGGACTAGATTTAGAATCATGGTGGGCAGAGAGGGGAGGAGAGTTAAAGAGAAGCCCTCAATCCAGAAATCTTGAGCAGCCTCACCACTCCATTGGCCATGTAGCGTCCTTCTTAGCTTGTGATAAGCCCACTAGAGGCCAATGCAATAGAAGAAGAGGTCATGGGAATCTCCCCCATGCTTCTGCCTCTCATTCTCCCATGTAATGCTCCATGATACCTTGATCACTTTCTTGTTTGAGCCCAGCCCTTCTAAAAAGCCTGTCCTTCAATCAATCAAACAAAAACTTATTTATTAAGTTCTTATTAGGGTCCAAGCACTCCGCTTAAGTGCTGGAGATAAAATGACAAAGAAGAAATAGTCTCTGCCCTCAGGAAGCTTACACTCTAATGATGAAGACAGCATAAATCAGTATATGCAAGATACGGAGGGAATGGAAAGTGACCTTAGAGGAAGGTACTAGAATCTAGAGGACCCAGGAAAGATCTCCTATAGAAGGTGCTATTTAATCTAAGTCTTTTATAAAGCTACAGATGCCAAGAAGTGGAGGTGAGATGGAGGTAGGCATGGAAGACCCTACAAAAAGGCACAGAGATAAAGGAGGAAACTCTTGGGTGAAGAACAAGAGATAGGCCAAGGGAGCTAAAATTTTGCTAGATTGGAGAGTATGTGGAAGAGAGGAATGTGTAAGAAGAAGGGAAAGAAAGGTTGCTGCCAGTTTGTGAAAAAAGTTAATATTCCATCCTACTGGCAATAGGGAATCACTGTGTCATCTAGCTGTCCTGCCTTGTGAGTAGGAGTCACTTAATAAATGTTAATCTGGTTGAAGAGAGGTGATTAGAGAAAAGCAATTATCAGGGAAATTAAGTGACTGTCCAAAATTACACACCCAATAAGTGGCAAAATTGGGATTTGAACTTGGGTCCTTTGATGGCAAATACAAAAGATTGTTGACTTCATAATTTTCTGTACAGATAGAATCATAGTATCATAGGTCTGGTGCAAGAAGAAATCTCAGAAATAAATAAATAAACCAATCAAGGAAGGAAGGGAGGAAGAAAGAAAGGAAGGAAGGAAGAAAGGAAGGAAGGAAGGAAGGAAGGAAGGAAGGAAGGAAGGAAGGAAGGAAGGAAGGAAGGAAGGAAGGAAGGAAGGAAGGAAGGAAGGAAGGAAGAAATCTCAGGATCCATCTAGTCCAATCTACTCATTTTGTAGTTTAGAAAACTGAGGCCAAGAGCCATTAAGCAACTTGTCCGATGTCACACACAGAGTAATCACCCAAGGAAGGGTTTGAACAGAGATCCTTCAAGCTCCTTGAGGGCAAAGACAATTTTGTTTTCCTTTTTTTGTATCCCCAGCACATAGCACAATGCCTGGCCCATAGTAGGTACTCAAAAAATTCTTGTCGACTTGATTTCACTACCTGTAGTCTTCCCTGTTAGAATATAATCTCCCTGACATTATTCTAACAATTTAGAATTGCTTCATTCTTTGTACTTGTGTCTCCAGCAGCTACCTCTGTGCCTGGAACATAGGTGCTTAATAAATGCTTACTGATTGACAGGCTGATATATCAGCCTTCACAAACCCCTAACAGTCAGTTTCACATTTCTTTAGTTATTCTATGACAGGCAGTGACTTTGGGGGGAGGAAGTAATTTCTTAGCACCCCAAAGCTTAATAACCCCTAAAAGGTTGGAAAAGATTCAGCTTTGGATAGCATTTCCAACCAAAGCAAGGTTCACCTGAAAATAGTTGGAAATACTCCACCAAAGCTTAGTATACTGTGGGGTGTGTGTGTGTGTGTGTGTGTGTGTCTTTTGAGGATATGTACGATCCATGCCATTGACAATGACACCTTGTAGTCCATTGCCAGGAATCCTAGGATGTACACGGGAAGAATGCCTTGGAGAAGTGAAGCTCTATTGTACTCAACACAATGAAGATGAAGCAACCCTTGGCCACATGGGGAGCTTTGCAAGCTTGCTGACCACCCACGGGATTATGAAATGTTCTTGGAAGAGAGAGGCTCTGTTATATATCTTTCAGGTTTGGCTCTTTGGATTCTATGCATAAATCCAATTTAACCTCGAATGAAAACCATCTCCAGAAAATGGCAAGTGGAAGTGGGCTTCCTAACCCAGGGCTGTGCCAGCAGCAGAAGCAGTGACTGCCTCCCTAAAGAGAACCGTATATCCTCCAAGACTGGAAGGGCAGCAGCTGAACCTTGCTCAAGGACTCAGGGCAAACAGAGAATGGGAGCGGGATTTGGAAGCTCATTACCAAACAGCTCTTCCTCCTCTTGAGCTTCAAAGTCACCCAAAGGGATCCCTGAACCCCTGATGGATGCCCTAAAGCCATTTCATTCTGCTATTTAAGATGCTTTGCCTTGAGCAAAAGTTGCATGGGGTCTGGAAGTGGGACTTGTCCGCTAGGATACATACCATCTTCATCCATTTGCACCCAAATATAGTACAGCTCAAGGGAAATGTTTAGAGTTCTCTCTCTCCTTCATCGCTTCCCTCTCCTGGCTGCTGTCAGAATTCAAATCTCACCTTTTTTTAGGAGGTCTTTACAGGTCTGCTCTACTGCTAATGACTTCTCCTCTAAGATTACCTCCCATTTGCCCTGTATGTGTGTGTATATATGTATATATATACATATATGTATATAATTTATGAACTAGCTGGTGGCTCAGTGGATAAAGCACTGGGCCTGGAGTCAGGGAGACCTGAGTTGAAATCCAGCCTCAAACACTTCCTAGCTGGGTGACCCTGGGCAAGTCACTTAACCTTTGATTGCCTGACAAAATAGATCCATCGGATCCATTGGAGAAGGAAATGGCAAACCACTCCAGTATCTTTGCCACAAAAACTCCAAAAGATGAAATCATGAGGGATCTGACACAGATGAAACAGCTGAACAACAAAATACAATATTGTGTATGTGTATCTATGTATAAGTATATACACACATGTGTGTGTGTGTGTGTGTGTGTGTGTGTGTGTGTGTGCAGCTAGATTGGGGCAACTGGTTGGTGCAGTGAATAGAGCACTGGCCCTGAAGTCAGGAGGATCTGAGTTCAAAACTCACCTCAGACACTTACTAGCTGTGTGACCCTGGGCAAGTCATTTAACCCCAATTGTCTTTAAAAAAAATCCGGGGTCATCTCTAGTCATCTTGATACATATCTTGCCACTGGACTCAGATGACTCTAGAGGAGAGAGTAAAGTTGGGGACCTTGCACAAGCCCTCCCTCACTTAAATTCAATTCAGTGCAAGTCTGGATATCACTTCCCGATGTCATAGTCCTCTTTGGGAACAAAGGACAAACAACAACAGCGGCTAGATGGCTCAGTGGATAGAGCACTGTACCTGGAGGCATGAGGTCCTGAATTCAAATTGGACCCCAGACACTTACTAGCTCTGTGACCCTGGGCAAGTCATTTAACCCTGTTTGTCTCAGTTTCTTCATCTGTAAAATGAGCCAGAAAAGGAAATGGCAAACCACTCCAGTAGTTTTGCCAAGAGAACCTCAAAATGAGGTTACAGAGAGTCAAACATGACTGAACAACAACAGCTTCTTGAATTGAATCACTTGCTCAAAATCATAGCTAGTCAGTGGCAGAGCTGAAATTAGGACCCAGGCGTCCTGCCTCCCAGTCCTACATATCTTGCAGATTCCACTACACCCCAATGCTTTCTAAAATTCCTGTACAAAGGAGAAGCTTTGATTCCTCTCTGACTCTCTTGGGCTTCCTGGGGAATACGGCTGTCACTTACTAATTCTGTACTATTTGGAAAACTCAGAGAAGAATGAGAGATTATAAGCTTGGAAGTAGCCCTGAGTTCATCCAGGAAAGCCTGTAATTAAGGCATCCTTTAAAAGGCACTTTTCTAATCTTTATGTTTAGAAAAACAAATACCAAGATGAAAGGGATTCCAGACTTTTTTGACGGCACATGCTTACATAAAGCAACTCAGGGTAAGTTCTTCTTTTCTATCTTCAGCAGATAATAGGTTGTAAGGCCATAGCACTTAGAACTAGAAAAGACTTCAGAGATGTCTAGAATGACAATGCCAGACATACAAGAGGAGCTTAATAAATGCTTCCTGGTCGATTGATTGGACTCCCCTCCCACCGCCCCGAGAGAACTGCTGATCACTAATTTCTACAGGAAGACTCTTTATACCAAGCAAGCTATGAATTAGCAAACATTTATTAGATTCTTGCTATGTGCTAAGTGTTGGGAATTTAATTAATTAACAAGCATTTATTAAGTTCCCACTGTGTACCAAGCATTGTCCAAGTTACCAGGAATACAAAAACAGAAAGGAAAGAGTTACCCCCGTCAAGGACCTAACACTCTATGGGATGGATGATGTGTGAATATATACACATACACATATGTATGTACATAGATATAAATATGCAATACTATGTCTCAAGAGTCAGTGTTGTTTTAAGCTAGTGAAAGCTTTTAACTTTTTTATTGTTAAATATAAGCTAAAAACTGCACTAAGACTTTTGGAACATCTTGTATATATACAAAGTAAATGCACAGTAATTTTAACCAGAGAAGAGAAGGTTCAAATACAGGCCTCTTCTCTCCCACCTTCTTAAAATAGATCTCTTTGAAAGGGGAAATGGTATGTAGTTATTCACCAAAAGATTATTACACAAAATCCCCTTGAAACTTCAAGGATCCATGATTCTGTTGGTGTGGGCACTCTTCCCCCGAGGCATTTTAAAACCCCTTGCACCTGGGGCAGCTAGGTGGCGCAGTGGATAGAGCACTGGCCCTGGAGTCAGGAGTACCTGAGTTCAAATCCGGCCTCAGACACTTAGCTGTGTGACCCTGGACTAGTCACTTAACCCCAATTGCCTCACTTTAAAAAAACCCAAAAAAACAAAAACCCCTTGTACCTTAGCACACGGTCTTCATTAGTTGATATGTCTAAAAAACCAATCGCCCTGCACCCACCCCTCTCTGCCCTGAATTATGTTGGCCTACAGATGGCAGACAAGTCCGTCTACTGCCAGGCTCGCCCTCAAAGCCTTTCCCTCTAAGTGAGAACTACCAGAACATGTGTTTCCTTGGTATAGCCTTCAAGCACACAGCCCAACCACCATGAAACAACCCAAAAGTCTATTAATGGAGGCACATAAAGTAATCATATTGAGACTATATGTTCACTATGAAACCTTATTTTTAATATATGTATGTAAAAAACTTTCATAAAAAGTATCTAGTATATATATATATATATATATATATATATATATATATATATATATATATATATATATATATATGTTTAAAAACAAAAAACTAGGGCCCATCTAGCTTAGTACAGGGAAGGGTCCTCATCAGAGGGAAGACTATAGGAAGATTAACTTTTTTAATGTATCAACTAATAAATGTCCCAAATATACATATATTTGCATACATATAGAATGAAATAGTAAACACAAGGGTATACACATGTTTGTATGTATGTTTTCATAGTAAATGTATTGTGTATATGTATATAAATGTAGAAAATGCTTTCATTTATATGAAATGTATGTGTTTTACCTATATGAGTATATGGTTTACCTATATGAGTGTAAAAAAACTTTCACTGTAAATATATATGTGTTTTTGTATATTTTTTTTTCCTATGTGGATTGCTAAGCTGGTATCTTTTGAGTGGTCATGAAAGAAAGACAGAGGAAGAGGGAGAGACAGAAAGAAAGAGAGAAAGAGAGATGTGTGTATATGGATGTACACATACATATATTATCTATGTATATATATGCATATACATATTACATGTCTGTGTATACAGAGACTCTATACAAGAACATGGGCAAGAAGAAAACTGGATTAAAAGGCAAGGACAGGACAGGAATGGGCACCTGTGGAGAGAAAACTCTGATCAGTGAGAGTCATTAAAGTATAAGCAATTAAAAGCTAATAATATTTAATGATCACTGACATGAATATAGTACTTTATAGTTTTCATAGTGCTTTTCATAGTATTGAAGAGCTGCCTGGGTCCCTGAGAAGGTGGGTAATTCACCCAAGGTCATTAGTTAGTTGTTAATTACAGCCATTATGACTTGAACTCAATTCTTCTTCCCGATCCACTTCAACAGTCCCTCTCAAGATAGGCACTACCTATATCATCATCCCCCTCTTACAGATGAGGAAACTGAAGGTCAAAGAGGTTAAATGATTTGCCCACATTCACACCATTAGTAATGTCAGAGGCAAGTTATGAATTCAGGTCATTATGGCTCCAAGTACTCTATCCACTACAGATGATACCTTTAACTTCTGTGTTTTGCAGCAAAACTACATTCCCTTTAGGGGATATTTTTTCCTCCAGCCAAGGGTCTGCCATCTGGAAAGTCATTCTGACATTTTGAAATATATGTCAACACTTACTCACACCCCATATAACTGGACTATGTCATTTAATTCACTGGAAATGCTCTATGCAGCAAGTTTCAGATAGTGGATAGACACAAGATGGCCAAGACACTGTGTCAAAGAGAATACTGAAGGTGTTCATCTAGACTTTCAGGACCTGGATGGAAATACTTGTAAGTACTATACTTGGTAAAGAATGCATTTGTGATAATTTGGTAAGAGTGCTTGGATAATGGCCAAAAGTCTCTCAAGCTAAGTAAAGTCACTTTACTAATACTTTACTTTTAGCAACAAGATACATGATAAGGAAATGGAAACAAAAAATTTCAGTTGGCCCCTTCCTTCCCCTCCCTCAACCCAATTTTTAACCTCCTGGTAAAAATCTGAGGGTGGTCTCTGAATCTAAGCATCAATGGTCAAATACTGTTATTTAGCAATTTGTCTCAAAACCTCCCATTCCTCAGTTTCTCTTCCCTCTTAAAAATATCTACTAAGGAAGGTTGATTCCAGGAGTATCAGAATTTGGGGATGCTCTTAGACATTTTTTTTAAAATTTGAGTTTCAACTAAACTTGGCACAGATTTAATGCTATGATTTTCCCTTCTTAATGTGTATTATTTAAGGGTACCTAATAAGAACTATGCTTTGCTAATGAAATGGAAGTCTGCTTAATGTAAATAATAATGAACTTTGATTGTGTTGGATCATTGCCTCCAGCACTACCAATGGTTGATTGTATTTTGTTGTTGTTGTTTTTAAAGGGATGACTCACAATTTGGGATTTACCAAAGCCAAAAAGACAGAGGTTCCAATTTTGAAGGAATTTTTAGCAAGAGCTAAACAAGGAGCCACAAATTACAAAATCTTAGAGAAGAGGTTCAAAACACCACCTTTAATCTTATTACCTCATTCATACAATGAAAAAAACAGACATGGAAACAGAGATGGATGATAAGTGACTTAACTAAGATTGCCCATCTAGGGAGGGACCAAGTAGGGCAAGTAAAAAATGAAAGATTGTCCAGCCTTCAGCTGCAATCCTAATGTCCTTTTCCTCAAGGATTGAAGAGGCTTTGGGACCACCACAAAAACAAGCTTCTAAGTATAAAATCGTTAAGTACTATTGATCATGGCAATGTAGTATAGTGGAAAGAGTACTGACTATGGAGTCAGAGGTTCTGGGTTCGAATTCCCTATATGACCTTGGGCAAGTCACTTACCTTCCTCAGACCTCAATTTACTCATCTGTAAAATGTAGGAGTTGGACTGGGTGACCTCTGAAATACCTTCCAGCTCCCAACCTATGACATATAGATTTCAGTTTAAGGCATGCCCATCTTGCCTTCTGTTAAAGATAGTTTCACCTTAGAAAGATCAGGAGGATATCATTATGACAACAGCCTATGACAAAGCCCCTGAAGGCAGAATTATACTGAGGATTGAAGATGTTCTTTGCTTTAATGGTTCAATGATGGTGTTGGAGTCAGGAAAACCCAAGTTCAAATCCTGCCTCAGACACTTTTACTTATCCCTGTTATCCTAGACAAGTAACTAAATATCTCAGCCTCAGTTTCCTTACCTGTCAAATGGGAGTAACAATAGCATCAATCCCTCAGCACAGTTGGGAAGATAAGATAATATATATAAAATGCTTTGCAAACCTTAAAGCACTATGTAAATGCTATTATTATTTTATTATTATTATCTCTTATCGATACAACGACCAGCCATGATTCCATGAGGCCAACGATGAATCATCCTACTCACCTCTTGACAGAGAGGTGATGAATTCAGAGTTCAAAATGAAGCATTATTTGAACATGACCAATGTCGGAATCTGTTTGCTTGACAGGGCATATTTGTTACAAGAATTTTTTTTGATGGGGGCGGAGCAAGGGGGAGAGAAGAAAGAATAGATTTTGTTTAAACTTTAAAAAAATTAGAAAAATCCTTAAAATAATTTATTCTTGTTGTTTTGTTTTTGCAGGGTAATGAAGGTTAAATGACTTGCCCAGGGTCACACAGCTAGTAAGTGTCAAGTATCTGAGGCTGGATTTGAACTCAGGTCCTCCTGAATCCAGGGCTAGTGCTTTTCCACTGTGCCACCTAGCTGCCCCAAAATAATCTATTCTTGAGGATCATAGGATATAGAACTGGATGGGACTTTAGAGATAATCTGGTTTAAGCACATCATTTTATAGATAAGGAACTTGAAATGCACATTCATAAAATAAGTCTCTAGCCCATTATCACATAGCAAATAAGTAATGGAGTTGGGACTCAAGACTGGGTCTTTGGACTACACGTTCATTGCCCTTATATGATCTGCATTTCTTTTTTTTTTGTTCCTGAAATAAATGGCACAAAATATACCCTCACTTCAGTTGGGGAAGGTAGCAGAAAGTTTCTATTGGGAAGGGAAGAAAAAATGAGAAAATATTTGTAAAGTGTTTTGTAAACCTTAAAGTACTATATAAATGCTATTACTATTATTACTATTATTATTCATTATTCTAAGGCGTGGCTCCTGGGGGAAAGGTGTGATTACTAAGGGAAAATGAAGGCTACAAATTATTCTTGTCAACTAGGGTCTGAACGCAGTTGTTTCCACATCTTTGAAACACTGAAAGGGTTAAGTCCCCTCAAAATTTCAGGCCCTTCCACACAACCCAGTTGCCCTGCCCAAGGGTGGTTCTCTTCTTAACAAAGTGCCAAGACTCTGAGAAAGAAAAAAAAAACATTAGAAAACTGAGTTGGATTCAACTATATTGCAGGAGTTAGCTTTGCCTAAGTTCTGACTAGCCCTGAGGCATCAATATCCAGGGCTGTAATGAGGTGTCCTCTCTACATAGTCATTTTCATCTTTTCTTTTTTTTCTTTAGTACAGCATTTCCATAACTGTATTCCACAGATCCCTGGTGTTCCATGCAATATGAATAGGGGTTCTGTAAAAAGATGTTCATCTTAATGATATTTTTCCTCTAAAATTTCAATATGAAATTATGCATGCATTAAAAATCTGTATTATGTACATGCTTTTTTTCCTGTATGAAGATAGACTGAATTTTCTCTCTCCTCTCATTTTCCCAACATGCCTTTATCCTAACCCCCAGATTTCTGAGACCAACATTTTAGCCATTTTGGTATAATGGAAAAAGTACCCATTTCAGAGACAAATGACTTAGGTTTAAACCTTGGCTCTGTCACTTACCACTTGTATCATTCTACATGGTTTCATGTTTCTAGACCTCAGTTTCTTCATCTGTAAAATTAGGACTTTCCACTAGATGATCCAATCATCCTATTATCGCCATATACTTCAAGTTCCAAAGAATCTCAACTCCAAAAAAATCTCAAAATCAAAGCAGAACTCACAATATTTTCCCCCAAAACCCACCCCTTCCCTATTTCTGTCAATGGTGCCACCACCTTTGCTTTTTTTTTGAAGCTGGCACCCTCAGAGTTACCCTCAATTCCTTGCTCCCCCTTACTCTGACAAATTGCCAAATCTTGTCATTTCTCCCTCCACAACATCTCTCACATTTGTCCTGTGATGAAATAATGGGAGATTAATCTAGACTGATTGAATCAAGTGAGAGTGATTGACTGCTGATTAGTTAACTGGATTGTAATCACACCTGGCTATCCCTTAAGAAGGTATTGTTCTCAGAAGCTAGACTGTGAACTCAACTTGAGAACACCTTCAGAACCAATGGATTTGGATGACGCCAACCAATCACCTTGAAGCAGTGTGTAAGGACCGCCTCTGTTCCAGACCTATAAAAAGTTTCCACAATCCGCTTGCTGGGGAGTTCCTGATTAAAGCAGGCTCGTGGAGGAGGACTTGAGGAAGAACCCAACCAGGCTGGAACTCTAGGCTAGGTAGGACTTCTTTTTTCTTAAGTTTCTGAACTCCTTGTGAATATCTGTATGCTTTAATAAATGTTTAATGCCCAAAGACTGGTGCTGAAGCTTCTAATTTAAGGCGATCACACAATCTAGATTTTAAACATCACAGTCCCCTTCTCTCTATTTAAATGGCCACCGCCCTAGGCCCTCATCACTTCTCATATGGATTGCTACAATAACCTCCTGACTGGGCTCCCTGCCTCAAGTCTCTCCCATTGCCAATCCATTCTCCCCACCGCTGCCAATGAGCTGTTCATAAAATGGAAATATAACAGTGTCACTCATCTACTCAATAAGCTTCAGTCACTCCCTATTTCTTCTAGCATATTTAATAAACCCCCATGTTTGGCAACGGCCTTCATAAACTGTCTCAACCTTTCCCAATTTGTTCTACATTACTTGCCTTCATGTGCTTTATGGTCCAGCCAAACTGACATTCTTCCTGCTCCTAACACACATCACTCTACCCCACCCCAATCACTGCACCTTTGCACTGGTTGTCTTCCATGCCTAGAAAGTATTCTCTCTCCTCATCTATTCCTCTTGGAATCTCTGGGATCCTTTAAAACAAAAACAAAAACAAAAAAACAGCACCTTCTACATTGTTTTTTTTTTCCTAACCTCACCAATTCTCCTCCTCCTCCTCCTTCTTCTTTTTTCTTTTTCCGGACAATGAAGGTTAAGTAACTTGCCCAAAGTCACCCAGCTAGTAAGTGTCAAGTGTCTGAGGCCTGATTTGAACTTGGGTCCTCCTGAATCCAGGGCCCGTGCTTTATCCACTGCAGCACCTAGCTGCCCCCAGTCTCACCAATCCTTAGTATTTATCTTGTGTAGATCCCACACATGTGTATTTATGTGCATATCACACCCAATATGTACATAATAGAATTACACTCCTTAAGGGCAGAGACTGTTTCACTTTTGTCTTTATACCCCTCCCCCAGCCTGACACAAGACCAGCACATAGTAGGTGCTTAGTAAATGCTTATTGATCAATCAATCAATTTTATTCATTAGTCAAACCTGAGGACAGTATAACTAGAAAGAACCAGAGAAATGATCAAGTCCAACCACCTCCCTCTTTTTACAGACAAAAAGACTGTCACCCAGAAATGTAACATGACTTCTTCTATAGGGTCACATAACAAATGGATGATGAACAAGAAGAAAGGATAATATTTTAGGAAAGGTCTCTTCTATTAGCAATTATTGGTAGAATCTTAGCTCCCCAGAATAAATTTGATGAGCTGAAACTTTATTAACACAGACCCCTAAATGGTAGCAGTATTTCTTGCTGTCAAGTTTTAGGTTACTTTAGTTCAAAGTAATCTATCTTCTGGGATATAAGAAATTGTTGCTAAGGAAGTTTAGGACTTTGAAAATTTGAGTTCCCAGAAGCATAAACAGCAAATCGAGTTTGATCAGTCAGTGAGAAAATGAATCTCAAGAACTATGTTGTTCATCTGTCTTCCAAGAACTAGAAAAGTAATTTACGAAAGGCCACTCAGCTGTCCTAAAAAAAAAAGTCCATTCATCTTAGTGAAAGAGCAGCTGATTCCCCAAGAATTCTTTGTTCTCTCTGCAGGATATTTCATTTATTCATTTAGAGACTCCTTATAAAGGATGCCTTAAGAAGGGCAAGAGAGTACAGTGGATAGAGTCTGAGCCCTGGAGACAGGAAGACCTGGATTCCAGTCTAGCTTTTGATGCATAAGACCTTTGGCAAAGAACTTCACCTGTGAATGCCCCAGTCAAGTCTCTAAGACTAGTAGTAGCTGATCTAAACTGCTGAAAGGAATTCCCACACTAGGACATCTCCACACCCATGAGATCACAGATCTGAAATCAAAATAAAGGTCCAGATAAGAAATAATGAATGTAGCAGGAAAGACAAAGTTAAATTCAAGGACACTGGCCAAATAAATTGGGGCCAGGTGGTGAAGGATTTCCTAAGCCAGGCAGGGGCTTATATTTTATCCTAGTGGTAATAGGAAGCCACTGGACCCGAGTGAATAAAGGAGCCACTTGGTCAAATCTTCACTTAAAGAAAATCACTTTATGAAAACAATTTATGCCATAACATCATTATTATAAAAATGAACAATTGTGAAGATTTTTTTTAATGATAAAGAATGAAATGAGCAGGAAAAGGATAAATAGTTATGCAATAACAACAACACTGTAAGGACAAAGATCTTTGAAAGCTGTAAGAACTCTGCCCAACATGATGACCATCCATGATTCCCAAGGTCAGATGATGAACCCTGTCATCCACATCCCAACAGAGGTGATGGATTCGAAGTGCAGAATGAGACATTTTATTTAACATGACCAAGGAGGGGATTTGTTTTACTTCATCATACACACTTATTACAAAGAAGTTGTTTTTCTTTTTTTCCCCAATGGGGGTAGGAGTGGGAGTAAAGAGGTAGCAGTGAAAGAGAAATAAGAGGTATTTCTCTTCATTAAATAAACTAAAACTTAAAAATAAAACTGTATGTAGGATGGACTAGAGTAGGGGGAGGCTGGTGGTGGGGAGACCAATTAAGAAACTGTTGCAATAATGGAGGTGGGAGATTCTAAGGGTCTGAGCTAAGGTGATGTCTGTACGAGTGGAGAAAAGAGGTTGGATTGAAAAGAAGTTGAGGAGGTAGATACAGCAAGATTGAGAACCCCGATTGTGTATGTGTAGTGTATGAAGGAGATAATGTTGAGCTTACATACCTCAGAGACTAGAAAAATGGTGATGTCTCAGACAGAGAAGGTGGAACTTGAAGTGATTCCAGAATATCTGATCTGACATACCCAATAGTCAATGAATGATGCAAAGCTGAAGCTCCAGGTGCTGGATGTATGTGTGTGTGTGTGTGTGTGTGTGTGTGTGTGTGTGTGTGTGTGTGTGTGTGTGTGTGTAAGGTCTGGAGGATAAATAGTTGAAAGTTTGTAAAAGCAAATTTATATATACATGTATACACACACATATATACACATGTGTATGCATACATGTGTATATAATTCACAGATATATACTGACTATATACATATATATTGTTTATGAGTACTTATATGCATATTATTGTGTATGTATATATGCTGAAACTAGTGTGTGAGTATATAATGTATATGTGTATGTATATATGTATAAAGAGATGTGCACATATATACATACCTGTATATACTATGCTCATAAGTATGTACATATATACATGTGTGCACAGGCATATATACACAAACATACATATATGTGTTGTCATCATAGTGATCCTAGTTAAATGCTTAATGAGGGTTCTGACAGAGAGTATAAAGGAAGAAAAGTCTTAGAAGATGAAAAATATAATGGATTGGGAGGAAGAAAAGTGGAAGTGGGAGGGAGAGTACAAATCTGAAAATAAACTTTAATTAAGAATTTTTTTAAAGAAAGCATATTGGAGATCTAGCCAGTGGAGGTCTAGTCCTTAGTACATGCTCAATTTTCTCTACATGATTTCAATATAGTATATAGAACTTTGGGGAGCCTTTTCCAGGCCATGCAGGTGGTCACCAGTTTTCTGGCTGGCTTAGGAGCCAGGACTGATGATAGAGCTGGAAATGAATTTGCATACAAAAGGATTGATAAACCTCTCCCTCAAGTCTTTTCTTCTTCCTTCCTTCTCTCCTTCTTTCTTTCTTTCTTTCTTTCTTTCTTTCTTTCTTTCTTTCTTTCTTTCTTTCTTTCTTTCTTTCTTTCTTTCTTTCTTTCTTTCTTTCTTTCTTTCTTTCTTTCTTCTTTCCTCTCTCTTTTTCCCTATCTCTGTCTCTCTGTCTGTCTGTCTCTCTCTGTCTGTCTCTCTATCTCTTTCTCTTTCTTTTTGCATTTCTCTCTTCTCTGATGGTTTTCCAGGGAGAAGAAATATGAGCCTCCAGGAGTATGGAAGGGAAGCAGCCTTGGATGCCTTCTCTCCCCACCTGGCAGTCATGTGTCCCTATGTGCATGGTGCCTTTTTCTGGTCTTAAGTGAACTGGAGAGAATCTTAAGATTGAATGGATCAGGTTACAACCTTATAAATTTGAAAAGGGGAGAAGAGCAATCAACTTTCCCTTCAGCAGCCAGTCAGTAGCAGAGATCCCTGGATTTGGTAGGAGCAGTAAGTGGGTTTGGTGAACCTCCAGCCCCGTGAAGCAATCTGCTTGACCCAGCCTCAGAAAGGGATTAACCTATCCACCAAGACTCCATATCCTGTAAAACACTAGCCCAGCTGGGCAAGGGAGCAAGTGACTGATCCAAATCCAAAGTGATGCTAAACCCAAACACAAGTATGATGGGTACTCAGAGAAAAGAGAAAAAAAATCTGCAGGTTAGAAGCCACGAGGAACTCATAGGCACCATGTGTTTTCTACGTGAATACCTCAGTTCCTTTGTGCTTCAAGTTTGAACTCATTCTCTATAGGGAATAAGTGTGTATAGAAGGAAGAGTGTGTTCTTGCTATACCCTCAGTAAATATCCCATGTTGTTGTAATTGTATTTCCTTTGTTCTCAAAGAGGGCCATGACATTGGGGAGTTGATGTCATGATTTGCAATGAATTGGATTTAAGTGAGGAAGGGCTGTGCAAAGTCACCAGCCTCACTCTCTCCTACAGAGCCATCTGGCTCCAGTGGCAAGATATACATCAGGATGACTGGAGATGTCCTTGATGCAGTGGGAGACCTTGGTCTTTTAAACTAAGGCTTTTCATAGGTCTGTTTGCCTGAAGCAACACCCATTCAATGATTAAGGCTAGGTAGGAAAGGAGGTAAAGAAAGGCCTCTTTTACCTAGTCAAAAAATATAGATAGGGGCAGCTAGATGGCGCAGTGGATAGAGCACCAGGCCTGGATTCAGGAGTACCTGAGTTCAAATCTGGCCTCAGACACTTAACACTAACTAGCTATGTGACCCTGGGCAAGTCACTTAACCCCAATTGCCCCGCAAAAAATAGATAGATAGATAGATAGATAGATAGATAGATAGATAGATAGATAGATAGATTAAAAAGGGGGTGCGGAACTTTAAGGGTTTCTGACCAAAAGAGAATGCTATTTGAGCCCACCCTGAGCCATCAAGAGGCCAAAAAATGACAAAATGAGGCCTGGGCTGGGACTAAAAGATAATTGAGGAGGGGGAAGCTAGGTGGCACACTGGATAAAGCACCAGCCCTGGATTCAGAAGGTCCTGAGTTCAAATCCAACCTCAGACACTTGACACTAGCTGTGTGACCTTGGGCAAGTCACTTAACCTTCATTGCCCCACCAAAAAACCAAAAACAAAACAAAAAAAAGATAATTGAGGAACATACCATATTGGAGCTTATGAGTGATGGTATTAAAAACCACAACCCCTGAGGGTTACCCCTAGAATCTTGGTGAAAGCACCCTCCTACCTGCCTGTTTGAATGGGGTTTGAGAGGGAAACCTAGATGGGATACTAGAAAAGTATTATTTGTCAACTGAAATTGAGATAGATTACATGATTTGGCATACTAAGGAAAACTTTTGCACATGCTACTCAGGTGGTCCTTAGCCCATCATTGTGGTTCTTATTGTTTCTAATTTTTTAGCTACCATAAAACCCTTTCCCGTGAGCAATGTCACTATTTTCCATTTTGTAAATCCGGTCACCCAAGTAGAGGAAGTTATTCAGACAAGAAAAAAACTGGTCCCTTTTTTGTTTTCTGGC
This sequence comes from Dromiciops gliroides, assembly GCF_019393635.1. NCBI lineage: Eukaryota > Metazoa > Chordata > Mammalia > Microbiotheria > Microbiotheriidae > Dromiciops > Dromiciops gliroides. The sequence goes on along the minus strand of NC_057865.1, from coordinate 48,326,441 downwards.
AGCAACTTGTCATTCATCTTAAGCATTTGCAGGGACTTTGGTGTTTTTACTCCAGATGTATGATTTTCTTTCATAGACCATTCTCTCATAAATACAAAATGCTTTAGCATGTACTAATTACTGTTGCAATTAGTAATTTCACAGGATGTTGTTGTTTTTCTGTCAGTGCTATACTTACTAAATTAGATCTTCCTTCACCACAAATTGTGGATTCTATTAGACAAGTGGTTGTTGTTTCTTTCATTCTTTCCTAGTTTTAACTCTCAGGGACTAGACATTTGTAGCTAGCTTGAAACACATGATTTTACCTGTGTGCCAGGAATTTTAATCAAACGTTGTTGACTTTTTTTTTAAAACTCCAAGAATGTTTCTTCACACCTTCCAATTGCAAAATGGCTAAACCAGTGTAGAGCAAACTTTTCTAAACTCCATTCAAAGCAGGGACAAGGTATTTAGGGGCCCTTAGCAAGGAATGAATATTGTATCCCTTATGTTAGGTTTTACCAGACCCTTTAATTTACACTGTAATAAATATGACTTTGCTCATCAAAAAATAAATTTCTGCTGTCTATACAGGGAATTTTCAGGGATGTCATGGTCCAGGATTTGAAGTTCTGGGTTTATATAGCTTTGATTCAATCTTGGGAGTTGTACCCTCCCCAACTATAGTCCCCAGTCATATCTTGGTTGACTCATTTTGTCCCCATCTTGCGTTTCCTCTTGGAACCTCAGAATATAACTCATATTAAGTTCTCCACAGATATGGGTTAAAGGGTCACTATTTCCCATGCAAGCACTCAAGGTTACAATGCATTTCAGGAATAGGATAGCTTTTTTGCATTCATAGAGAAAATGCAGAAAACTGATAAAGGGAATATCCTAAGGGCTTAGATTCCTTCAAGAGACATTCTCCCTGTGTGACCTGCACCATATGAGAAACTTCTGGTAACAGGAAACTGCAAAGTGAAAGCTTTTTGTTTTTCCATATCATAGTTCAATCTAATCCTCTGTCTTGAGGACCATGTTTGTTATCCTCTCCCCCACCACACACACACACATAAGGCTGGCTCTGCTCAGGAATTCTTTGTTCTCTCACTAAAAAACTAGCTTCTCGGATCCTCTTGCTCCAGGAATCTCTTGCTATCCACACACTTCCTCTCTCTCTCTCTCTCTCTCTCTCTCTCTCTCTCTCTCTCTCCTAGAACTTTTGAACTAGGGATTGTTAGAGAGGTATCCCTGAGCCTCATGCTGCTCAAGAATTTCTCCTCTCTCCAGAAGTCTGGATTACAAAACTCTCAAGGAATTCGATATTTTCCAGGAAATGCCCCCTCCGTGATCCCCAGCCAAGAAAATCTATAATGGCAAAAGGATGGGGAGAAAAGGGGAGACTATGTGCATGCACAGACTTAATCCCACCACTCTGCTCACTCTAGATCCGTTCTAAAGTTCTTTGGATCTCTTCACATGGCTCCCAAAGGAAGCAAAGAAGGAAAAGGAGCCACTTTACAGCTCTTCCCATTTTTTTGTACAAAGCACAAAGAGACTGTTTCAAGTCATGACAAGGTAAACCAACCAATCCATCTGCAGTTGGTCTACAACAGCCCATGCCGATCAATGCATCTCCCAGCCATTAAGACTCAATCACTTACCCTCAGTGATGACAGAATGGCCCTATAAGTGCAGATAGGAATATTTACACACATCCACAGGGAGATGTAATCAAAGTTCCCCAAAAAGTTTCTTATCTCTGTAAACTCTTCAAGTGGATTAAGGAACTTCCCTGATAAGCCCACACAGCCCAGGATTAAAAATATGTGAATTTCTTAAAATAACTTTCAATGATGTTCCTGTTGGTACCTCTCTACCCCTTGTGGTAAAAAGGTGCCTACCTTGCCTACCCCTAGTGTCTATTCCAAATCCAACATCACTTTCTGTCATGAATCTAATCCAATAAAGTCTCTCCTTAGTATAATTTTCATAAAATTTGTCAATTTTTTTAAATTCTGAAAATCTGTAACAATAATATAGACACTGTACAATGCAAATGATATTCAGAAAAGAAAATTTGACCTTGGAAACAGAAGGTAGACATGGGTATTCAGGCAACATTTCATCCAACGATATGCCTCAGTTTTGAACTTTGCACACAGTAGGGGTCTAGCAGGAAGGAGATAGATACATAACCAAATTTCCATTGACACTACATGAGCCTAGACTGGAAGTGATTAAAAACAACAGTGAATGTGATTCCATGGAACTATTTCAATCAAATAAATATATATTTTGGTCAGATTCTCATTCCTCTCTAATCTCTGGATACTTCTTGCCCACAAAAAGCTGCCTTTGAAATAAAGAACGGTTTCTCATGTGGAAGACATACTCAGGGACTAGAGAAGAATAAGAACCCAGCCCTGTCTGTGTGTGTGTGTGTGTGTGTGTGTGTGTGTGTGTGTGTATGTGTGTCTGCATTCTAAGGGGCTATGTAGCCATTTTTACTTACACATGCTTTTAGAAGAGACAGCATTGTTTTTTAAATTGTCATATGAATGAAAAAAATAAGCCGCTGGAAAAAGCAATCTACAGTCAACTCCCAATTATCAGCACATAGACGACCTCTTTATGAATTATTTGTGAATGTACTGAAAAGTTTAAGGGTACTCTGACATACTTTTCTTTTTAGAGATGTTGTGATTTAATGGGACAACACATAGATTATAATCCTATCTTTGTCTTCAAATTGGGGATGGGAGCCAGATCTCATTTTTTACTTTTATAGAGATCTGGAAAACAGATCAAAGAGTTAGGGAAAAGTTGAGATGGGTCAACTCAAAGACCAGTCTATTCCTTGTGCATTTGCCTATTATTACCTTTTAAAACTTAGAATTTTTGTATATTTTCTCTCATTTGTTATAGATGCTTTTGGGTTCCTCTGTAGTAAACAGGTATGTTATATAAATTTTTAAAACTCTTTTAGGGGCAGCTAGGTAGCACAGTGGATAAAGCACCAGCCCTGGATTCAGGAGGACCTGAGTTCAAATCCAGCCTATGACACTTGACACTTACTAGCTGTGTGACCCTGGGCAAGTCACTTCCCTGCAAAAAATAACAAAACAAAAACATAAACTCTTTTAAAAGAAACTTAGAAATTAATCATACGCTGATTGCAGAGACAGCCAAGAAAAGGAGAAATTAAAACCTGACTCAGTTTCTGAAGGAAGCTTCTAGAATGGAAAGAGTAATAAAGATGAACAATTATAAAGGAGAGTGAGCAAGCCAAGGCTTGATGGTTACTAGTCGGAGAAAAATGCTAGGAACAATAAGAGGCAGTTAGACAGTGCAGTAGATAGAGCACTGGGCCTAAAATCAGGAAGATTCATCTTCCTGAGTTTAAATCTGGTCTCAGATACTTGTTAGTTGTATTACCCTGTTTACCTCAGTTTCCTCATCTGTAAAATGAATCAGAGAAGGAAATGGTAAACCAGTTCAGTATCTTTACCAAAAAAAACCCTGAATGGGGTCACCAAGAGTCGGACACAACTGAAACAACTGAACAACAAGGAAGGATGAGAACAGCCAACCTAACATATCCCAGATCCACACTTGGAATTATAATAAGCAGAATCTCCATGAAACACTGAAAAATGCCTGGGCCAACAAGAATTGTTGACACCTATCTTGAAATTCCTATTGGTGAGCAACAGTTGGTAAAGCATCTGCAGCAGCAGCTTCACTCGTCGGTTGTTAAAAAAAAAAACTTGAACAACAGAAAGATTCTTTAGAGACCTTTGCCTCAGAAAGCAAAGAATTGACTACATAAAAAAAACAAAAACAAAAACCCATGATTGTGATTTCACTGACCTAGAGGACTCTTGGTAAGCAAATCCCTTCTACCAATGCAAGTCATCAATTTATAGTCATTGGCTAGGTGTCCCAGTGACCAGCTCAGAGTCACACAGTCAGTGTCAGAAGTGGAACTTGAACTGAAGTTCTTCCTGATTCTGAAACCAGCTCTTGATCCACTATATTAATATGCATCCCTACAGGGTGCAATATATTATCTAAAAAACAAAATTGCCACATTGTGGCAAAAAGAACCAAATATGGATGCTGCCAAGGAACTTCATTAAGTGTGAAACCATAGTTTCAATGGATCAATAGATCCATGACTTTGATGAAGTTCAAAGTCCCCTGCGTTAATATAAGTCAGAAGCCATCCATACCTTCCTATTGCACCCAATTCTCAACTATGTCTTTCCATAAATTCTGAATGAAGGAAACTTTCTTTTAGGTAATTTTATGCTTTGTGAGAACTGAGCCTTCCAATAATTCATCTTTTACTCCTATCTCTTACTACATGACTTGCAAACTTCTTTTGCCATCATACATTTCCAAAATAATATCTCTAACACCACTCCTTCAATGTTGGTAGTCAATAGAAGAAAGGCTAGACAAATGTGGATACCTAAATGAGATGAAATATTACTACACCATCAGAAATAATCAACAGGGAGAATACAGAGAGGCATGAGAAGATTTTTATGAACTCATGCAAAGTGAAGTAAGCTGAGCCAGGAAAACAAAATACCCAATGAGGAGAAGAATGTAAACTAAAAAAATGAAATATAAAAAATTTTTTTAAATAAAAACACTGAATACAGAGTAATTATAATGACTAAGCTTGACTGCAAAGAACAAATACAAAAAGGCACCCATATCCTTTCTTTGCAAAGATGGGGGCTATTAATATAGAAAATTGCATTTCATGTTAGAATTTATTAACATGTTGATTAGTTTAGTGAAATTGCTTTTCTGGATTTCTTTTATGGTTTGTTATAAGGTATGATTCTTTGAGTGGTAGAGGATATCTGGTGGTATATAAAGGTGGTATAAAAATAAAGTAGAATAAAGTATAATGTAATAAAAATGATTTTAAAAGAAATGTGCCTTATCCTATTTTCATCCTGCAATTCATCTCTCCATTGACCTTTGGGCCACCCCCAGTTTTTATTCTTCAACCAGGTGGTGTTCCAAGATTCACAACCATTCAACATCACTGGGAAAATATTTGTATTAAAGAGATGGGAGCAGCTTGGAATCATTAAAAGCCTTGTGCAATTTCTCAAATGCAATCCAGCTTTGCTCTCTTCTCCCAATTCTGTTCTGAGTCCAGCTCACTGTCCATCTGCAGGGCCTGTCCCAGACATATGTTTGATAGATGAGCCTTCCATCGGCATGCTGTGGCTTCTTTTCTATATCCTCCCATAAAACTTCCATACATAATCTATGCAATATATTTGAGGTCTTCCGCTAGGTCTGTGAACATTTTGCATAGCACTCAAGCTGTCCATTGGTTATTACCCCCTCATTGTGCTTCCTTTTCTGATAACAAATTTCCTGGAGGACATCTTTCATGCTACTTCTTGCCTATAAGTCATCATTGTTAATATAGTGCATCCTACTCAGGCCCACATCTTCAATGTCCTTTGGGTCGCTCTTGAAATTTTGATACTTTGGAAGACTTCCCATGACAGGCTCCCATTTCCTTGGGAAATCTGTTAACTTCCTATGATCTAGATATTCTAATATTATAAGTGCCTGGGACACTGTGAAAAAATAAGAATAACAACCCTATGGGTTAGATGGCACAATGGGTAGAGAACTGGGTTTAGAATCAGGAAGATACCTTCATGAATTCAAATCTGACCTCAGACACTTATGAACTGTGTGACCCTGAGTAATCACTTAACCCCCTCCCCTTTGCCTCAGTTTCCTTTTCTGTAAAATGAGCAAGAAAAGGAAATGGCAAACCACTCCAGTATTTTTGCCAAGAAAATCCCAAATAGGGTCATGAAGAGTTGCACCAACTGAAATAACTGAACAACAATACCCTACAGGGCTTTTGTGATAGTATATGGAGTCAAGTTAAATCAACAAGTATTTGTTAAGTACTTACCGTGTGACAACCACTGTGCTAAGCACAGTTTCAAACATTTAAAACATTTGTAAACCTTCAAGCACTACATAACCATTAGCTATTTTTAACGTGTCTCCAAGGTTTTATTTTCAAGAGAAAAACTAGAGATTATTTTTAATACAATAATGCTACTAAGAACTCAACCCAATTCAATAAGCATTTCTTCAACACCTAACTATGAACCAGGAACTGTGCTGGGCATTGGGGGTATAAAAACAAAGGTGAAACCATCCCTGACCTCAATGAACTTACCTTCTACTAAGATGATACTTATATCTGGATTTCTTGGCTACAATGGAGAAGCAAGGACCCAAGGATGCCATGTAATTTTCCTCCATTATGGAAAACCAGTTTCAGTTGCTTTCCTGTCTCTTTAGGAACCTTCCAGATGAACAGCCCCATTGCTTGGTCATGGGGAATGATTGATGAAAAGGCTTATTTTGCTTCTTTCAACTTAATGTACTTAGCTCCACCTAAGACTTCTTGACAGAATAGAAGAGCCTCTTTTATGAGATCCCCATGAGGACAATTGTTCGTTTATTCAGTCTGGATTATCATGGAAACTTTTCTAAGAGAAGACTCAAGTCTCTAATATCCAGATAGGAGAATCATTATTGTAGGTGGTTGGTTGGTTGGTTGGTTGGTTGGTTGGTTTTCAGAACAATACAGATTCATTCACTGCATCCAGTGTGGCAATGTCGTGGACTCCATTCTCTAATGGACATTATTGGATCACAATGAGAACCATCTAGTTAATGAGTTTAATTTGCCATATACCTGAGGAGCCTTAGCTGGACCCAATTTAGCCTGAACCACATATAAATTCTTGGAACCAAGGTTATAAAACATGAAAGAGTTGAAAAGAAATGTTTTACTCCTTAAAACCATCTCCAGATATCCTAGTATAAATATACAACTCCTTCCCTCCACCCCAGACCAGCAGTTCCTTATCTTCTAAAACGATTAATGGTAAACAAATTGGAAATGTCATATACCATCTACACATTACACTAAGGCTTCTGTACTAAGATCTTAGAAAGCCCATCCCAAAAACTAATTTTTTAAAATGTGTGTGGGGCTTAAGTGGATATCACAACCTATTACTCACATAAGTGATAAGTTGTAATTCCTTCATTTATTACATGGAATGAGTTTTCTCTACTACCTTCAAAAAAGCTGACACAAACCAGGGCATAGCCATTTAGACTTCTAAGTGATGCTGAACAGAAAAAGGGCCTACACATATACACTAAAGGGAGCATGAGCTAATCTGTTGTTGAGGTCAAAACTAAAAGCAATTAAAGTCTAAAAAGACAAAGTTTGAGCTTCTGTTCCTGCTTTGTTCTTATCTTATCATACTCCAAGTTTAGACCAGTCTTAAATCCTCAAAATGATTTCTAAATTCTCCATGAAGCTTTTCATTAAGCATTGCAAACGGATTGTTTGGTGTATATATATATATATATACATATATATAGCTATAAATATAGAGATATATGTGTAGATATATGAATGTGTAGATATATATTTGTGTGTAGGTATATGTATATACATATATTTGTGATTATATTGTATACATACACAAATATTTTTATGTGTTGTCTATATGCATATATATTTGTGTGTATGTATGCATGCATGTATGTAAGCAGAAGCTGGATAGAGTTATAGAAAGCCAGACTTAGGATCAGAATGAGCTGATTCTAAGTCCATCCTCCAACACATCTTGACTGTATGACCCTGGGTAAGTCCTCTTACTTCTCAACTCACTAACACTAAACTAAAGAACAGTTTGCAGAGGAAGCCTGAGAGAGGAGGTTTCCTTATTTGGGGAGCTCCATCCCAAAGGAATTCAAGGTATGGATTCAAAATAAACAAATACAACACTATATAGAGGAATATCAGAGCTGTATAGTGCAAAAAGAGCCACCTTAGAGTCGGGAAGACCTGAGCTCAAATATTGCCTCCTACTTGGCCTGTTTGACACTGAGCAAGTCCCAATAATCTCTAAAGACATTTAGGAAACTATCTAAATTTCCAAATGGCAGATGAGTTGCCAATCTGCATTGGTGATGGGACTTTTTTTTCTTTTTTTTTTTTTTTGGTGGGACAATGAGGGTTAAGTGACTTGCCCAAGGTCACACAGCTAATAAGTGTTAAGTGTCTGAGGCTGGATTTGAACTCAGGTGCTCCTGAATCCAGAGTCAGTGCTTTATCCACTGTGTCACCTAGCTGCCCACAGTGAAGAGACTTTCCATGCTGGAATGTTATAACACAAATGAAATCACAAGTTAGGATCCAAAACTCTCTCTCTTTCATGTACGGCTATCCTTAAAAGGTGATATTAAAACTATATGTAAAGTTCTCTTCCAAAAAACAGATCTGTCATGGGACTTTTATTTCTTTCCCTCCTGTCCTGTCTTGTGTTCTTAATATCTATTTATCAAGTTCTTCAGATGCAATCTGATTCTCAACCATTGACTGCTTTACTGATCAGATAAACAATCACCTTCAGAATTTTTCCAAATCTGGCATCACCAAGAACTTCAAAAGTACCTCTCTAAGCAAAGACTTTGGAAAAAGACATGAAGCAGACAGGCCCTCTGTAATTATGATAATGCAGGCATCTCCTAGGTCTTCATAAATGTGCCGCCATAAATTAATCATGTTCTCTCCCAGGGTAACCTACAACTTTTAGTTAATGCTCCACTAAGGCAGCAGTGTTATAGGGGAGACAGAGGACTAAGAAAAAAGCCTGCATCAGGAGCCAAGCAGCTTTCCACCTAGTCCTAGGTCCTCTGTTTTATTCACCCTAAAGATTAGGACAATCCATTTTAACTCAGCATTGAATATAATTGATCTTCTTAGTTCAAATCTCATTGTTTAAAAATGTTTTCAAGTTTGGCTGAATTCTGAGACACCAGTCAAATTCAGCTTAATCGGGAAATTATTCTTCACTCATGAAACCTAAACACTTCTGTAAGCACTTGTGCTAAACTGTTGTGTGGGGGGCGGGGGGGAAGAAATCTTCAAAACCTAGTAACAACTAATATTTCTTTGTTGCATGGGAGAGGGAACAGAAATTAGGACTGCTATGTAAAGAAACAAAAATGAAAACTTCAACACACACACACACAAACTAGTTCTAACTAGATAGGAAATGTTTCCCAAAACAAAATGTAAAGACTTCATCACTAATTTTACTCAACTCCAAAAAAAACAAACAAACATGAGAGTTCATAAATGCTCAACCTGGAAGAAGCCTTAAAGATTTTCCATTCCAGGACCCTCATTTTACAGATGCAGAACTAAATCTCAGAGATGAAATGGCTTGCCCTTGGGTACAATGGTGGAAAAATAGCTTGAAACTAGAAATGTTTTTAATTCAGCTTTACAAAGTTTAAGAAGTTATTAAGCCCAGAAAACTTCTAATCTACTAACAAAATGTTCATGGACTCCATCTACCTTTTTTTTGGGGGGGGGGGCAGGGCAATGTGGGTTAAGTGACTTGCCCAGGGTCACACAGCTAGTAAGTGTCAAATGTCTGAGGCCGGATTTGAACTCAGGTCCTCCTGAATCTAGGGCCAGTACTTTAGCCACTGTGCCACCTAGCTGCCCATGACTCCATCTACTTTTACCAAAACCAATCATCTCTTTTTCCTTTTCCTGCTCCCTCCATCATGTTTTCATAAATTTAAAACTATAAAGGAACCTCAGTGGTCATATTAATTAGAATTAGGATCCTCGAAGAAATGGAGAATTGGAAGGCATGTCAGTGGTCATCTAGTCTAAACTATACTTAAAATGAATCTCCATTATAATATACCAACAAGTAATCCAGCCTCTGCTTGACCTCCAAAAGAGGGAAGACGGGTCATTCCATTTTTAGACAACTCTTATTAATGGAAAGGGTTTTTTTGACATCAAGTATAACTTAAATCATTTTCAACTTCTACCCATTCCTCATGGTTTTACCCTTTAGGATGAAACAGAACAATGACAATAACAACAACAATAAAATTATTATTATTGTTATAAGTAACATTTCTATAGTACTTTTGAGGTTTACAAAGTGCTTTACTTACCTTATCTCATTTTATTCTCATGACAACCCCAGGAGTCAGGTGTTATTATTATCCCCATTTTACCTATGAGGAAACTGAGGGTAAGGAAGGTTAAGTGACTTGTCCAGGATCACACAGCTAGTAAGTAGCTGAGGGAGGATTTGAATTCAGGTCTTTGTGACTCTAGTTTCGTTGTTCTATCCAGTGTGTCACCTGTATCCAAACAGATAGCTATCAGAAATTAGAAAAGTTATATTGATTAGAATATACCAGACAATATACAGAGTGAATACACTGTCCCACTGAGATATCTCCACTCATCCAAGGAAATCCTCAGTCTCACACAAGGGGTAATCAATTCCCCCAAAGGATCTAGGGAGCAAAACTAGACATCAGAGACATGAGCAGCAGGCTTTCCCCAGCCTTCCAATGTCTATCCTCTTTCTCTCTCCGTTTCTCTCTAAAAGGTTCTAGAACCCCATGTCCTCTCTTGAGGACACAAGTAAGAAAGATGACCATCCTCTCCTAATCTCTTGCTCTAATTCTGCCTGTCACACAGGCACACTACCTGCAGTACTGAGTCATCATTCTCTCTGTCAGTGAGGAGAATCTTTTGCAGATACTCTGGGTTTGAACCCAGTGTTACACACCTATCCTATCTATCCTGAGTCATCTATCTCTACCCCAGATTAAACATCTGCAGTCCCTCCAACTAATCATCATGTGATATAAACTCAGAGCCTCTTGTCACCCGCCTGCCTGCCCAGCCTGGACCCTCTTCAGTTTATCAGTGTCTTTCCTAAACTGATTTACTAACCGGTTTCCCCAAAATGAACACTAGACCCCAGATGTGAACCAATACTGGTGGAGAACAGCAAGGCTACCACCTCCTCTTCCTGAGAGCTAGATACCTCAGTGCAGTTGAAGATCATTTATGAAAATGTTCGATCAGAGCTGCCCTCACACCAGTCTCTGGGGGTTCTCTACTCGTACAGAAAACACTCCACTTCTCCCTTTGCCATGTTTTCTCTGTTTGAGCTGGGTTTCTGTCTATGACCAAATAATCTCTCCAACCCAGGGTAACTCCGGTGTGTGGTGTGGAACCTGGTCCGCTTAAGTGGGTCATGGGCACTGATGCCAAGATTACCTTGTGGTTTTTTTTTATTGCCACTTCATACTGCATCCTGAGTATTGACCTTGAGGGCCACTAAACCTTTTTCAGAATGGTGGTTGTCTAGCCACAACTCTCTCGTCCTTGTCAATTTGATTTCCTTTTCAGCATAAGTGTATGCATGAAGCTTTAGTTCAAGGCCTTCATCTAAGGCCCAGAGAAATGAAGTGACCTGCCCAAAGGGACAAGGCAGAGCTGAATTTGAACCCAGATCTTCTAACTCCACACTGATTGTCAGCTCAGTATGTTGGGAGAAGTATCTCCCCACTGAAAATAGATTCGGAACTCATCCTCCATAAACCCAGATGCTACATTAAAAGTAAGCCGTGAGAGTTTAGAAAGGAGAGGCAATGTATATTCAATGAAACTGATTGTCATTAGGCCTGCTGCCTGATTCTGACTTGGCTTTTTGATTTCTTTTAGGCCACTGGGCACGGAGGCCAGTGCTTATTTTCATGACTGTTTCAATTCATCAGGAAAAACCTTTGAAACATGAAAGAATTTCACATTTTCTCACCTGTTTTTCTTCTTCATGTGTCTGTCATTTCAGCAGCCAAGGATGCTTCGAGCCAGCCCAAATCCTTTCCAACTCTTTCCAGGATCCCTTTGAAGATCCTGAAGTTAAGTATTTTCTTATGCTGACCAATAGAGCTTCCAAATAAGGAAGAAAAATAATGTATTTCTTAAGTTATCTTTTTTGAAAAAAAATACCCAGGGTGCAGAATCACATTCCAGTCTATGCAAACAAGCAACATTCCTCTCTCCCAAGTTTAGCTGCCTTTTTTTTTTTTTGGCCAGATCCACCTGATGTTCATTACCACACCCATAGTCCATTGCTTAAGTAGGGCACCACTTCTCCATGGACCATATGCTCTTTTCCCTATCCACCCTTCATAATGTCTCCCAGGCACCCTTGAAATAGAATGCTTCTAGAGCCCCTCTGCCTTGTGGTATTGTTGCTGCTAAAATTTAGTTTGGTGTTGACTTCATTTCACGATAAACACCCCACCCCTTTTACAACAGCACACCAATCAGTGTACAGATCTGTCACTGCTGGCTTTCCAGGCTGGCTGAGAATCACAAAGGGAAAAAAAAAAAAAAACTTTTTTTCCCAGATGGAAAAATACAGGTCTACCTCTGAGCTAAGATAATATCCGCAATTTACATGACTCAAGGCACATTTTGCTTCAAGCAGAAAGTAAAGGGGGCAGTAAGAGTAGGCAATAGACCACAAGCCCTAGTTTGAGGTGTTGGTCCAGAGAAAAGAGAAGGAAACACACACATACCATTGGACAAAAAGTGGGTTGGTTTGCTACGAAGGAAAGTCAACCACACTCTTTGAGTTGGACTTGTGCGAGAGGGGAGGGGAAGCATGAAATAGAGATGGAAAATCTCTAAGAGACTAAAGGAAATCAGTTGGCAAGGTTTATTTAAACTTGTAAATGAAGTACCATACCACACATAGGAATTACCATGGGTTGAGAAGGGAAATGTTTAATCACAGGTGAAAACCAGTTTAGACAGAAAGCAAAACAGGGATGAGCAGGGTTTTCTTTTTTTTTTTTTTTTAAGTGAGGCAGTTGGGGTTAAGTGACTTGCCCAAGGTCACACAGCTAGTAAGTGTTAAGTGTCTGAGGCCGGATTTGAACTCAGGTCCTCCTGACTCCACTGCGCCACCTAGCTGCCCCAGGGTTTTCTTTATGTGAGGAAGTTTCAATAGCAAGATGGCCTATCCCTAGATTAGTACTAGGGTTAATCTCATTTTAAATTTTCATCAATTATCTGGAAGGAATATATGAAAAAACTCTACTTTCCAAAAATTCAGTTTAGCAAACGTCCCTACAATGTACAAATCATACATTTATGTGGAAGGGAAAGGAAGAACTCAAACATTTAGTCACTGTGTGCTGAGTGCATTACAAATATTATCTCATTTGATTGTATTTATAGCCCCTGGTAAAGTCATGGGAATCCACCAAGCCCCAGTTATTCACCATTTTTTCCAAAGATGTATGATCCTTTACATTTGGGGAGTAGTGAGTAACCAATACACACCCAGCTTCTTACAAGGTGACATAGGTTTATGTACCCTATCACTATTACTAGCTCCCATCATTACAAAATGTCCACACCCCCAAAGGGGGGAATATAAAGAATTAATTGTTATTTGAGGTTTTTATGACCCCATCTTTTGGCTAGAATTTTTTAAAAAAACCTCGGCACACTCACTGGCCTGAGGCTCTAAAAACACACTGGTTGTAGCTGTTGCCATGGCGCTGGCACCTCACGTCATCACCACTCGCTGACACCTACATGGGCCAGGCAAAATTATAATGATTGGAAGCCTTGTGAGGACAGTCATGTGACTGTCAGAGCAACCAGTCAATTGACTGGGGGCTGTGTGTGGTCAGCCTGGTGTCTGCTGGGAAGAAGGGAGGTTTTTCACCATTCTAGCGTGAAACTGGAAGGCGACAGGATGCTGCTGTGTGTTCTCAGCTGATTGCTGGGCAATGGTGTTGTTCAGGTTATATAATTTCCCTTTTCCCATTTTATTTCTTTTCCCTTGATCCTACTGATCCTGTTTGTGTTTTTTTAAGTTTGTTCTTGTTAAACAAATCCTGCTCTGTTTTGAGGGAGGCTGTCAGTCTCCTTCCTTGCCCCAATATTGCAGCGAGCCACCTAGCTAACACTCCCCAATTAAAAATTGGTCTCGGGGTGGCTAGGTGGCACAGTAGATAAAGTACCGGCCCTGGATTCAGGAGTACCTGAGTCCAAATCCAGCCTCAGACACTTGACACTTACTAGATGTGTGACCCTGAGCAAGTCACTTAACCCCCATTGCCCAGAAAAAAAAAAAAATTGGTCCCTACAGTTTAATTAAGAAACATTTGTCTCCTGCCAATGTTGTGAATAAGAACCCTATAAAGACCTTTTTATTCAAGCCATTTAAAGCTCAAACATGGGAGGGACCAACCCAGGTCTAGGCTAAGCCCCCATAAATTAATGAATCCACATTTATTAAGTGCTTTCTATGGGAATAAATTCTGGAGATACAAATACAAAAGTAAAGCTATTCCTTGCCCTAGAGGAGCTTACATTCAAATAGCGTGTGTTGACCAGGGAGGGAAACTTTATTCCACTAAATTACTTGACTGATGAATGGGAACACAGGAAAGTACATTAACACTCCAGAGGGACCAGATTATGTACACATACATATGCATGCACACATATACACATACACACATATGTGTATTTGTTGTTGTTCAGTCATTTCTCAGTCATATCTAATTCTACATGACCACATTTGGGGTTTTCTTGGAAATTATATTGAAGTGGATTGCCATCTCCTCTCATTTTACAGATGAGGAAACTGAGGTAACTAGAGTTATGTGACTTGCCCAGGATGACACACCTAATAAATGTCTGGTTCCTCAATGATCTCTAAGGACCATTCCAAACTCTATGATGCTCTGATCCTCCCTGCAAACCTGCATAAAATAATGAATAATAATAGTAATAACAAATAACATTTATATAGCACTTTCACATTTGGAAAGTGCTTTACAACATCCTTGTGAAATTGGTAGTATTATTATCCACATTTTACAGTTGAGGAAACTGAAGCAGACAAAGGTTAAATAATTTACCCAGTTTCACACAGCTAACGAGAGTCTGAGGTCTGTTCTAAGTCCAAGTCTAGCCCCCACCCATTCTGTTACCTAGAAAAGAGTATAGAGTGAGATGAACAGGGAAGACTCAGGAAGAGGTAAACTAAACCTGAGCTTTGAAGGACTGGAAGAATTCAGAGCAAGAAAGGATGGGAAAGGATATTCCAGGAACAAAAGGAAAGAGAAAACACAAAGGCACACAATTGAGACTAAGCACTGGGGAAAAGATTAAGATGTAAAATGGAGCCAGAATGCAGAAGGTTTTAGATGCCAGGAAATGAGTTTAGACTTGATATGATGGATAATAAACTCCAAGATTTTCACAAAGCCATGTGGGTGAGCTGAAAAGAAGCCAGAAAGCATCAACATAGGCAACTGTGAAGAAATACTAACTGAGGAATGGGAGCACAGGATTGGGGCAAGCTTGTAGATATTAACCCAGAGAATCACTGCATCAGGAATGCCCATCAAATTCTGGGCATTCTCATAAACAGCACTGGAGACAAAATAGAAAGCAAGCTGTTCAATTTAACCCTATTAATTTTTGTCCATACCCTCCCATACATCTTGGATAAGGGTTCACCCAACACATTGAGGGAGGTCCTCTAAGACTTAAATGTTGTGAGTATAATTGTTAGTTCTCCCCCCTTACCTTCCCCCACCAAAATTACTTTGTATCTATTTTGGTTTTAGTTTCCCTGAAAATATTAATATTTCTCTTGTCTAAAAACACTTTCTAGACTCTTCCCAGATTGAAAATTTTTAAAAGATTAAAGAATAAAGTCTAAGGTCCCAGGGAAATGATCAAGAGTGGAAAGGAAACTTAACTCTTACTAGTTTAAATTCATTGCTTCCCCAACCTCCTGAAGTAATTGGCCCAAGATCTACCTAAGGACAACAACTTTTTTGACATTCAAGTATTGTTATTGGCCATAGGAAGAAGACCCCTTCAGTCCTGGAGGGGAATGGTCAAGGAATGAATTCAGTCATGACAATTGCTCTGGAATGTTAACTCCAAACTGCCTTTTTGAGGGGGGGGGGTGAGGTAATTGGGGTTAAGTGACTTGCCTGGGGTCACACAGTTAGTAAGTGTTAAGTGTCTGAGGTTGGATTTGAACTCAGGTCCTCCTGACTCCAGGGCTGGTGTTCTATCCACTGCGCCACCTAGCTGCCCCCAAACTGCATTTTAACTATTATTTTCCCCTTTTTTTAGATTCCCATAAATGGTAACCCAAATTGTCTTAGGGTAGAAAGATATCCCAAAGAATAGGAGAATGATGCCAGTTTGGATATTTCTCTTTTTAAGCTAGACTAGAAATAGTTAAATAAAAATTATTCTGGAAGACTTGTTTTTAAAATGTATGGTACATTATTAATATTTTTTTCTATATCCTCATTTTATACATGAGGAAACTGAGACAGAGAGAGAGGTTAAAGGATTTGCCCAAGGTCATTCAGCTAGCAAGTGTCTGAAGTGGGACTTGAACTCAGGTCTTTCTAACTTCAAGCCCAGCCCTACATACTATATCGCTCAAGTTGCTTACAATTATAAATCTATAAATCTGATTAATGGAGGGTATGACACGTTCATAGAAGGTCTTTAATGGTTGTTCCCACATGGAGAACCTTGGGAGCCTATTTCCTACTTCCAGGGGAGTCATAATGATGCCTTGGAGAGACTATAGAGCATGCATGGACATTCTGTAACTGATTCTAGTCATGTGGTAAAGAGACTTGCGGATTGTGAAGGCAATCAAAAAGTTCTATCAGCTTTAGCTGAAAGAAGTTCTTAGCTTAGCACAATGCCTGCACATAGTGGGTACTTAATAAATGCTTATTGCTCATTGATTGCATCAGTTATCTTGGGGAAGCTCAGTAATTCCTTCAATCACAGCAATCAATGAAAGGTCCAGAAGATGTCTTGCCATCATGACATTCTAGAACCTAGGTCTGCAGTCAGTGCAGCAACCAGAGCCCAGAGGAGCAAGACTTTGAGACCCCAGCCCAGCAGAAGCTGAGAGAAGGGTTCATCTAACAGCAAGGCTGCCTTTGGATGTGAACTTGCTGGGATCAGTGCTCCGTAAAAACTCAGCCAAACTGGGCCATTCTCTCCCAAGACTGGGGAGAGTTTAACCCCAAAGAGTTGGAGGAATGTATTTGTACCTTTGTTTTTTCTCTATCTTCAAAGTAAATATCCTTCTGTGAAAGCTAATCAGTGTTAAGGGGTTAAATGCAACTGGGGTGCTAATCACTAGCCCCTAACAGTGGAAGAAAACCAGCTAATAGGGTCTCAGCCTTGTTGTTTGTCCTTCCTTCTGGAAGAGGATCATAACATTGGGGTGACGTTATGATGTGCAGTGAATTGGATTTAAATGAGGAAGGGCTGTGCAAAGTCACCAGCTTCACTCTCCTCTAGAGCCATCTGAATCCTGTGGCAAGATATTTATCAGGACAACTGAAGATGGCCTCGGATGTTCAAGGCAATTGGGGTTGAGTTGACCACCTTCTCTATCACATTCTTAAGTCTAAACAATTAACATTAGCTGATTTTTTGGGTGTAAATTCTCACACTGAAAATTTAACAATCAGCTCTCCTGAGCTAGTTCATATTGTTTCCAGTATTCTCCTCCCACAATTCTTAGATTCCAGAAATCTGTATGCTATACTGTGGATCAAGAACTCTGGTACTTGCCTTCTGGAAACACTGAATACTATAGATTCTTACTCTGTTCTAGGGGATCAAGAGGTTCTATATGTCATTCCCTCTCCATCTGTTGGGTCCTAGATGTTCCACTCTTCAGTCACCCATTGAGAGTGTAATTGTTGCATGTTCTATTGGACACTTTCCAAAATGGTTTTATTTAACTGCTTTTCTTTGTTACAAAGGAGGGTTCAACTGAGAGAAGGCAATATATTGTGAAATAACTAGGATTTTTTTTAAAAAGACATTAATTTAAAAATTAAATAAATGGAGGAAGGAAGGAAGAAAAAGAAAGAGAGAAAGGAAGGAAGGAAGGAAGAAAGAAAGAAAGAAAGAAAGAAAGAAAGAAAGAAAGAAAGAAAGAAAGAAAGAAAGAAAGAAAGAAAGAAAGAAAGAAAGAAAGCTAGGAAGCTAGGAACAGAATGCTGGGCTTGAATTCTGGAAGACTCATCTTCCTGAGTTCAAATCTGGCCTCAGACACTTAATAGCTGTGTAATACTAGGCAAGTCACTCAATCCTGTTTGCCTCAGTTCTTCATCTGTAAAATAAGCTGGAGAAGGAAATGGCAAACCACTCCAGTATCTCTGCCAAGAAATTCCCAAATGGGATCACAAAGAATCAGACACAACCAAAAAAAAAAAAACTGAACAAAAACAACCCTAGAAAACTTAAGGGAATTTTGTTATTTTCTCTAGACTTTTTTAAAGGAAAATTTGGGAAATGTTGAAATACAGGCAATATTGGGTTTTTAAAAAATATTCTTTTTAGATTTAAATTCATCATATTAGTTTAGGGTCATAAAAATATAAATATGGTTTGTTTTGTTTGTAATATTGCCATGTCTAAGATAACTTTAAAAGCATGAGATTAAATGAGATAATTGGATATAAAAGTACAATGGAATCTGCAAAATATGTCATACATGTGAGTTGTTAGTATTTGGATACTTATATATTATATAGTTATTTTATCTATTAATTATACATTATACATTCACTGATTTGTTTTATTTTAAATGCTTTAAATATTCCTTTTTAATTTTTTTTAGTTTGCCTTTAAATGGAGTTTCAGTGTCTGGAGCATTGAACCTTGAGTCAGGAAGACCTGAATTGAAATCTGGCCCCAGACACTCAGTAGCTATATGACCTTGCATATGAGTAGTTTAACCTCCCTCATTCTATGTTTCTTTATCTGTAAAATGGAGATAATAGCAACTATAGTCCAGGGCTGTGAAGATCAAATGAGATAATATTTATAAAAGTGCTTTGCAAACCTTAAAATGCAACACAAATGCCAGATATTATTATTAGTCACTATTTCAAGCTACTAAACTTTAAAGAAAATAGCTTTTCCAAGTACATGGCAAATAGGCAAAATCTTAAGACTAGAAAGAAAATCATCAACATTACAATCAAAACAAAGTAATGTGTACAAAGTTTGCTGATTGAACCCCCATCCCAGGGTCAAGAAGATCCAGAAAGGACTCATATTCAAGCTAAGGAGGGAAGGGGAAAAAAGAGAAGGAGAAAAAACCCTAAGCTCACTAAGCACAGTATTTGACACGTGGAATCTCATCTATTCACTCCTTTTTTTAATCTATCACTGTTAACTGCTTCTAATGATTCTTACCTTGTTTCCCAACTTCTGAAAACTTCAGGTGTGCCCAAACTGAAATAAATGTCATGGTACAATGAATGATTTGGCCGAAAGGACTGTAGAAAGAAGGCTAGATTGGTAGTCAAGAGACCTGGGTGGCTTTGGACACGTTATTTAATTTCTCTGGGCTTCGTTTCCTTCATCTGTAACTGAGGATGTTAGACTGATCTCTAAAATGCCTTCCAGATGCAAAAATTTCACATGTTAGTTTACATCTTGATTTGATGTATTCCAAACATAAGCCAATTTCTGTCACACATTCATGACAATGGATGACTCTGAAGCCAAATGGAAAGGATATCAGACTTTGAGTTAAAGGACAGACCCCTATGGTAGGCACTAAACCCCCAAAGAGATTCTGTAACACACAACACTCAGGCATACCTTTTCCAGCATAATCTCTCATGTCCTGCCCCTTATTTACATTCTCCTAGTCTCCTAATTCAAGTTCTCATTATCTTCATCCAATGGCCTTCCTGCCTCCAATCTCTCACCATGCCACTCCCTCCTACACACTGCTGCCAAAGTAATCTTTCCCAAACATAGCTCTGATCACTTCACCACCCACAGGCTCAAACACGTGGGTAGACCCCCATCATCAATCAAATAAATAAATAAAGGCCCTCTTCAATCTGACCTCAACATCCAACCAAGACTTGACTCTCTAAGACAAATGGCTCTGGGTGGTCTTTTTAGGCAGTGTTTTATTAGACTGCTGGAACCTAGATCCCCTTTCCAGATTTTTTTTTCATACTGTTCTAATTCACATATTCTCTGCTTAGCCAAAGTGCATTATTTCACCATTCTCACCCCTATTCACCTCCATGCCTTTGCTCATACCATCTATATTATGCCTTAAATGCCTTCCCTATCATCTCTACCTGTTGAAATCCCATTTGTTCTTCAAGGTTCAGCTTAGGTGCCACCACCTCCATGAAGTCTTCTCTGAATCCTACAGCTAGAAGTTCTCTTCCCAGATGGACTTTTATAATACATTGATTCTATTTCTCCCACACGCTTATATTATAATTTGTATCATAGTTTTATGTGTATGCTTCTTATCTCCTTCACTAGATCACAAGTTCTTTGATGGCAGAGACAATCTTATTTATCTTTATATCTCAGTTCTTTTCATCCGGAGGACATCCACAATCAAAGAAGGTGCTAAGTACTTCTTTCTCTTGTTCCTCTCAGACAGACATATATCCAGCTTTTACATTCGAGAACTGAACAGCAGCAAGAATAACCAATATGGTGTTAGAATTGGAATCAGGAACGCTTTGGTTTAAATCCCACCACTATTGACTCTCTCTCTACAGCTGTGATTTATAGACAGCTTGTTCTGGGTAGCCTTTTAGCCAATGCTTTATTTGATTGTTATGACTTAATTCATCATTTGAGGTGTTATGGATGGATGAGATTCTCTTTGTACAAATGAGACTAACTAATGGACAAAACTTCCATATGGGATTGAATCCATTTGTCACTTATTGTTTACTGAAACTATAAGCGCAACTGCTATTTAGGGAGATTTTTTTCCCAAATAGAAGAAACATTTATATTAACTATAGTTCATTTTAATCCTTTTTCCTCATTTGTTATGGTCAATAGTTTTCTTTGACATATAACCATTTTTAATCTCATGGTTTGTGTACCAAAAATGCAACAGGTTTTTTTTCTTCCTTATAACTTTTTCAACAAGACTGATTAGGCTTTTCCTCCTACTTTGCCTTTATTTAGTACAATGGTCATTAACCTGGTGTCCACAAACATCCAAGGAGTTTCTAAATAGCTTTCAGGAGATAACATGAACTTGGATGGGGAAAAAGATATCTTTATTCAAAATAACTGATTTCCTTTTAATCCTATGTATTTTATTTTATACATTTTAAAACATTGTTGTGGGCTTGAGTCCATATGCTTCATCTAGATCAGGGCTTCATAAGTTTTTCCACTCATGACCCTTTTTCCCCAAGAAATTTTTATGTGACCCCAGGTATACAGGTATGTAAAATAGGTCTACAAATTAAACATTTACTGCCAAATTTTTCATGACCCCCCCCATTCAATTACATGACCCCATAGGGGGTTGCAACCCACAGTTTAAGAAGCCTCGCTCTAGACTGCCAAAGGGATCCATGAGCCAAAAGAAAGTTTAACAGACTCTGTGCCTTAATATCATGGTAGCTTCTTCAAAGGTTATTTTCAAGATAATTATTAGTTGACTATTAGTCAGTCCTTCATAGATATTTATTGAGCTCCTACTATGTGCCAGGCACCGTGCTAGGTTCTGGGAAAACAAAGAAAGGCAAGAGACAAGTCCCTGCCCTCAAGGACCCTACAATCTAATAGGGAAGAAAATATATAAAAAGAAGCTGTAACTGGGGAAGGGAAGGGAAAGAGAAGAGAATAAGGACAGAAAGGCTGAGAATCTGCTCTGGCACCCCTCCTTAAATGGAGAATCTGCAATGAGCTCCCCAATGTCTACCCTCCACCCTCTCTAATTAGAAGGAGAGGCACCAGGGGTAGAAGGTACTGAAAAGTTGTGGCCTCCTGAATAATTATTAGTACCTGAACTTGTCAGGCTTTCCACCCAGAGATACCAGCTACTTTCCATGGACACTAAATATATGACAACTTCAAGCTACCTATAAGAAATTGATTCTTTTTAGCCTTGTCCACACAGCTGGAAAACAAGCACCTGAATGGCCACCAAAGGTATTAAATGTATGCCAAGACCAAGTGATTCCCCTCCCCCACCCCTTCCACAAAAAGTGCAGAGTTCGGAAAAGATTGTCTTCAAGCTCAGCCATGTGCACCTTGGACAATTAGTTCCCCAAACCTTTTAAATCAATCTTGTTATAAGCAAAAACAATCCAACTTTTAGTTGTGCTGCAGGAAAGGATTTTCCTATGACTCTCACATGGATACCAGTGCTTATTTCAATGGGTCAAGAGCTGCCAAAGGACCAGTAACTCCACACACTCATGTGGAAGCTCCTCAATCAGATCTGGAAACTTTTGCATTCCCCATATTCATAATTTAGCCAAATGTATCATACCTTTCAATAAACCCTTCTGGAATATCATGGGTTGTTCATAAGATTTTGTTTTCACCTTTTAGTGGTGTGACAATTATGTTCATTCAGAGAGCATTTACTGCTCATCAGTGAGGAATGGAACAGAGAAATTGATCCACTCCCCAACTCTTGGAATTTTTTTAAATGTATTTATTTATTTTCATTTTTCTCAATTACATATAAAGATATTTTTGAGTTCCAATTTTTTCTCCCACCCTCCCTTCTCTCCCCACTCCCAAAGCCAGTAAGCAATTTGATATAGGTTATACATTACAATCATGTTAAACATTTTTCCACATTAATCAGGAAAAAAAGCAAGAAAAAATAAACAATAACAATAACAAAAAAGCAACAACAAAAGTGAAAATAGTTTGTTTCAGTCTGCATTCAGACTCCATAGTTCTTTTTCTGAATGTGGAGAGCATTTTCTACCATAAGTCTTTTGGCATTGTCTTGGATCATTGCATTGCTGGGGAGAGCCAAGTCCATCACAGTTTATCATCACAAAATGTTGATATTGTATACAGTGTTCTCTTGGTTCTTCTCATTTAACCCAGCATCAATTTATGTAAGTCTTTCCAGGTTTTTCTGAAATCCACCTGCTTATCATTTCTTATAGCACAATAGTATTCCATTACATTCATACACCACAACTTGTTCAGCCATTCACTAATTGATGGGCATCCCCTCAATTTCCAATTCTTTGTTACAACAAAAAGAGCAGCTATAAATATTTTTGTACATGTGGGTCCTTTTCCCTTTTTCCATGATCTCTTTGGGATACAGACTTAGTCGTGGTATTGCTGGGTCAAAGGGTATGCACAGTTTTATAGCCTTGTGGGTATGGTTCCAAATTGCTCTCCAGAATGGTTGGATCAATTCACAGTTCCATCAACAGTGCATCAGGTATTCCAATTTTCCCACATCTTCTCCAACATTTATCATTCTCCTTTCTTGAACTCTTTAAATTTTATTGTCTTGAACTTGAAATACAGGTAGCATGCGGTCTTTATATCAACCCATCATTTTGAAGTGTCTCACATTTGTCTTTACATCCCTGGTACCTGCCTTAGTTTCTGGCACACAGAAGATGCTTAGTAAATGTTTGTTGATCAGTCAGTTGTGAAATTTTCCACACAGAGCCCATTCGATGTGCCTCAAAACTTTCCATAGCATCCCAGAGACAGAGGAATAGAAAAAGTCCCAATGAATTCATTCTACTCTAAGGCCATTCTTTTACCCAATCTGTCATCTCTCCTCTTTCTAATACCAATCTTAACACCATATCAACCTCCTATTTTTAATAAAAGAAAGAGAAGTCACATAATAACAAGAAAGGAAATGGGCTAGAATAGAGGTATAGAATTGTAGACCCACAATCCAGAAGAGATTTTATAGGTTATTTCATCCAACCCATGCAACTGAATATCTTCCTTCCTAGTCCCAGCCCATCACTATGGTCATTCACCAGGGCACTACCAAACCAGAACAGGCAAATACACACACACACACACACACACAGAAGAAATGGATTTTACCATTTTCTCCCATGCTGTTTTAGTCTCAATTTAATTCATAGATTTAGAGCTGAGAATGTCCTTAGAAGTCATCTAGTCCAGGACTTCTTAAACTTTCTCCACTCACAACCTTTTTTCACCAGAGAAATTGTTACTTAACCCCAAGTATATAGGTTTGTTGACAAATTTTTCACCAGTTGCATTCACCAGTTTGATGATCCCCCACATTCGGTTATGTAACCCCCCCACGGGTTTGCAACCCATAGTTTAAGAAGCTAGGATCTAGTCCAACTCCCTCATTTTACAGATAAGGAAACTAAAACCCAGAGAGTTCAAGTGTGACTTGCCCAAGGTCACACAGGTAGCAAGCTATGGAGATGACCCTTGAAGCAATATCCTCCAAGTTCCACATTCAGGGCTCATTCCCTATGGAGACAAGGTGAGGTACGTATGTGTAAGAAATCATCTCGATTCACCATTAAGCTTAGCAAATGCTTCCTCAAGGGATCAGAAGAATGTTAATGTGGCATGTAATTACAGAATGAAAAAGAATTAGACTGTTGTCAAACAGTAGTGTTCCATCTTGTTTATAAATCATTTTCAGCAGCACAAATGGTAGGGCTCAGAAAGCTACCCTCCATACCATTTCCCTTCTGTCTGCTTTCTGTTTGTTTGTCTTAATGACTTAGAGAGGGGAAAGAGTTTATGACCATTTCACAAACGTTCTGTATGGGATCACTTACAAGCAGAAGCACTCATTCACAGAGAAAACCCACTCCCAGTGGGAAAGTTAAGTGGGTTTGTTTTGCTTTTTAACTACTCAGTTTTCATCCATTTGCTTGCAAGACAAAAAACAATCTCTCTCATTGGGCAGTCGTGTTATTCCCAGTCCAAGACAAAATGGGACTTCTGTCATTAGGTCAACAGGAATTGACACTATATAAGACCTAACATTTGTAGGCCTTACCTTCATCAGGTATGTCTTATGATCATCACTTCATACAAGCTACTACAACTAAAGATGAGGGAAAGGGGGCATTTTCCTGTAGCCCAGTCACTCTGCCTGGGGACAGATAAGGAAAAAGAAGTCATTTTCTTGCCTCATACTAGAAGCAAAGAATCAGAGATACACCCTGGCAGAGCACATTGAATATTAGGTTTGGAGTCAAAAAACTTTCAGTCCTATTTTTGTAGTGTTTGAGCTGTGTGACCTTGGACAAGTCGTTTTACTTTCTGAGCCTCAGTTTCATCATCCGTAAAAATGGTGACTGTATGACTTGCTCTATCTACTTCAGAGGATTAATGCAAGGAAAATGCTTTGCAAATAAACAGATGTCACAGAAAGGAGAACTGTTATTACTTTACTTGCACTAAAATCCTTCTTGAATGCCTTTTTATGCTATGAGAATGACCCTCCCCAGTGCTCAAAGACTATGCCAGCAGAGTACAAACTCTATCAATAACCTTTCCAGCTAGAAAGGCTTTAGAGAGTGGTCTGGTGACAATCTATATGTCTGACTGTTTTCTGAGGACCAGCCATCCAGTTCAGAGAGGTTCCATTCACCAATTTGGCTCCCGGGTAGTTAATTTCTTGGCCAGAGAAATACTTTTGAAGCTGGGCCACTAAGCCACAGAATGGCCACAGTCTGTCAGTGGAGGCACCCCCTGCAGGTGGAAAGAGTGCTTAATTTGGAATCATAGGACCTGGTTTGGAATCTGATTGTGGGATCATTGATTTTAAACTGGAAAGAACCTTAGAAAATATCAAGTTCAACTTCCTCATTTTATAGATTAAGAAACTGAGGCACAGTAAATTTCAATGGACTTACCCAGGGTCATACAGCTAATAAATGCCTAAGGCAAAATGCAAACTCAGGTCTTCCTGACTTCAAGTTCAGCACTCTTCCCACTATTGCCTTCTCCCTGTGTTACCTTGATCAAGTGATTCAACCTCTCTGATCCTTCATAGCTTCATTCTGGAAAAGCAAGGGGAGGGGGAGGGGGAAAGTTGTACTAGATTGTCTTTAAGGTCACTTCCATCTCTAAATCTATAACCTATAACTACAGAGAATCCGTGTGGTGTAGTGAATAGGGAAGGACCTAAACTCAAAGGCAGGAATACCTGGGTTTTGATCCTATATTACACACTAGTTATCCAACCCTAGATAAGTCATTTAATCCCTCTGAGCCTGATCCGTAAAATGGGAATGATAAGAAGCAGTGTGGCAAAAAGGTAGAGAGCTGACTTCCAGATCTAGGATTTTCCAAATCAAATTTTTTTCCAATGTTTTTTTTCCAAAGTCTTGCTTCTGATATACAAGGTCTAGGTGACCTTGGACCTGATACAGTACCTTTCAGTACTCTGGGAAATCTTCTATGATTTAAATGCTTGTCAACTGTTGTCCATTTGCAAGCCAGTTGCTACTTTCTTTTCATAGAACTCTATACTGATGAAATCTCATGTCTGGACCCAAAATGAAACAAAATAAAAGTAACTCTTCACAAGATTGTTGTTAAAATGATTTGAGAGCAGAGCAGCTAGGTGGTGCAGTGGATAGAGCACCGGCCCTGGATTCAGGAGGACCTGAGTTCAAATCCGGCCTCAGACACTTAACACTTACTAGCTGTGTGGCCCTGGGCAAGTCACTTAACCCCAATTGCATCACTAAAAAAAAAATTTTTTTTAATGATTTGAGAGTATGCATATAAATCACTTTGTAAATCTGAAAATGCCATATCAATTTGAACTCTTTATTATTACCCAAACCAATGAAATTTGGAGTCTTGAAGAATTCAAGGGTTATCTCCTTGATACTTTGAGTATTCTGTGACTTTATAACTCTGGGTACCCCTTGCAGAACTGCAAACTTCAATCTCCCTGCTTTATTTTGTACAAATCTAGCCTGTTTTACCATAATTTTTTTCATAAAGTGTCAATAATCATCATCATCATTATTATTTCTATCATTATGATACCTAGAAATCCTGTACTCCCTTCTTTGGTGGCCTTGGATTATTTTTCTCAAAGTCTTATTGTTGTTGCTGAGTCATTTCAGTCATGTCTGACTCTTCCTGACCTCATTTGGGGTTTCCTTGGCAAAGACACTGGAGTGATTTGCCATTTCCTTCTCCAACTCATTTTGCAGATGAGGAAACTGAAACAAAAGGAGTTAAATGATTTGCCTAGAGTCACACAGCTATAAAATATACAAGGCCAGATTTGAGCTCAGGTCATCTTGACTTCAGGGCTGGCCCTCTATCTACTCTGCTACCAAAAGTATAGCATTTAATTTGTCCACCAGGGGGCACTCTACTTGAGCCACAAGCCCAGTGATCTTATCAATCTTTTGGGCACATAGCGTCTCCCTAAAAAATAATAGTATCATTGTGGTATCCAACCTAAAGAGGTTAAACCACCCCCTCCCACACATCAGTTCAAGCAGTGGAACTGACTACATCAGATTTTTTTTCTTTTTTTCTTTTTTTTTTTTTTTTGCAGGGCAATGGGGGTTAAGTGACTTGCCCAGGGTCACACAGCCAGTAAGTGTCTAAGGCCGGATTTGAACTCAGGAACTCCTGAATCCAGGGCCGGTGCTTTATCCACTGCACCACCTAGCCGCCCCCACTACATCAGATTTTAATCCAGAGGGTAAAATAAAATTCTAAAATGTAAATTCAAATACAAAAATATAAAGTCTGTGGTTCATACACAACTCTAGACCCTCCACTCTATCTGTCTGACCTCTACTCCCTCAGGTCACACCAGCCCCCCCCCCCCAATCATGCTTCATATTCTGTGGTCACATAGCTTATTGAACATAAATTTTAAAATGAAAGATGCTAGATCACCTTTATAGAGCCATCTGTCTCTAGCTATCTTCTAAACCTCTTCCCACTTGCCCTCCAAGATCTTCACACGTGGCAGGAAATTATCCTCAAACTATATAAACCCAGAGCTAATGACCAGAATAAGAGAAAGGATGTGTGTGTGTGTGTTCAGTTCCCCATCCCTGTACAGATTGTAACAGGGGAAAGCAAGTTGAACAATAATGAAAGAAACTGGTCTCCTCTGTAGCTCCCCGACCCAATGGGAGTCATGATAGTTGGCAGTTTCATGATTTGGAATCCTTTCTTCTTGTAACTCCAGTCTCTGTCTCTGCTCTAGGAGCTAGATCCCCTCTGTGGCACAGATTACCAACTACCTTAGGCTAAGGCAATAGTTTCCACAGTCATAAGCCCCAGCAGCTCCAGTCTACCTCATAGAAGGCTAGAAGTCTGAATCAAAAGGCAGATACCTTGCCCACTGTGAACATAATGACCAGGAAGTCCCCACCTCAAAGGCAGTGGAAGCAAGAAGTACAAAAAAGCCCCCTCAGTGTTATGGAATAAAAATCACATTTCTTCCTGGCCCATGGACTGCTGGACAGCATCTCTGCCCTCTCTCTATTCTAAGGAAGGTGTGAGATTCCCTAAAGTCTCATGCATTCTGCTTTGTCTAACTCCCTCAGTAGAAACTCAGGGTGCTTGAGATCCTGCAGAGATCATATGACAATGCAGAAACACTGCAATTATTATTGTTATTCTCTATGGTTTTCTTTTTCTTTCTAGTGGAGGGTTGTTGTGACCCATTGTTTCACATATCTACTTCAAAGATGTTTGAAGTAGCATCTTCCAAATCAGTGGTTTTCATAATTTCACATTCCAGGAAAGCCTGAGGTCACTAGAAGTTCTCCAAAAAGTCAACGAGTAGATGAGAACATTTGCCTGTGTACACTATCATTCCTTTTTTCTCTGTTGTTTTTTTTTTGCTCTGTTTTTGGTTTGTCTGGTTGGGGGGGGGGGTTGTTTGTTTTTTGTGTTTTGGTTTTTTGTTTGTTTGTTTGTTTGTGTTTTGGTTTTTTTTAGGGTTTTTTGTGGGGCAATGAGAGTTAAGTGACTTGCCCAGGGTCACACAGCTAGTAAGTGTCAAGTGTCTGAGGTCAGATTTGAACTCAGGTCTTTCTGAATCCAGGACCGGTGCTTTATCCACTGCACCACCTAGTTGCCCCTTTTGCTCTGTTTTTTAACCAAACTTTTTGGTGCTGACAGACAGCCCAACCATCTCGTTAAATATGAGTATCGTTACAGGTTTTTCCAGTGTAATCTTGTTTTTTGACAAAATGCACCTTTCAACAGCTAAAACATGGCTGGGGTCAACTGGAGTCCTAGAAAGTGAGAATTTTGGAAGAGATTTGTAGTTCTCTTGTTCCGACCTTTCAATTGACACAGGTCAGGAAAGGAACATAGAGATGCCCCCAGTTTTGCAAACCCAGCATCCTTCTAATCAGCTCATTCTCAACCTACTTCCAGCCTTGGCAATTTTAGAATGCAAACAATTTATGTCAGTTGTCTTGGGTGGCAACAAATTAGGACTTTACTCAGCAAGGAAACGTTTCCCGTTGCTATCTCTTAAAGGCTGCCTGCAGCATGTAACTATCTCCGGCGAACATCGCTCAGGCTGGAAGGTGACCATTGGAATGTGCTAGGTGAGATTAGAATGCATTGCCGGCATCTGTTTTCTTTTCATAAACCCTCGTCTCTGCAGCTGCAAGTTTTGTCATTTGTTATGTTTTCTTCAAAGGCAGTTTTGTCTTATCTGATGTGGAAACTCTTCCACTGGGCTTTGAACACCAAAGCAGAAGGAAAAGAAATCAGTTGGAAACGTGTTCATGTCTCTCGCTATGTTTGACATTTCTCCACTGATAAAGTACAGTGAAATATTGACTTTTTTGGTTAAGTTCAGATTAGCCATCTGGTCCACCAGCACTGGTTGATAATTATTTCATCTCAACCCCTGTCCCCCAACACACACACACACACACACACACACACACACACTTTGGTGGGAGAAAAAAAAAAGGAAAGGACTTTATTTAAAAAAAAAAAAAGGCAAGTCATTGGCCTAGCTAGGTAATGTTATCATTTGCCTAAAAATCTTGGGTTATGATAAAACTGTCACTGACAGTGGCAGAAATAAGGGGTTTTGGGTAATCATTGTTGAGGTGGTTGGGTTTGGTTTTTTTGTTTGTTTTTAATCTAAATAATTCTTTTTAGTCACTACTTTGAGTTCTTCCTGGTGGAATGACAGCTAAAATATCATTATAAATAGATAAATCAGATGCCTACCTACTGCTTCAATTATTTACAAACTAAATGGATATCACATCCCTGAAAAAGCCTATTGACCTGTTTTCAGGGTTCTGCCAGGGCCGACCCAAATCTAATCTGATGGCTTTGCCTTCCATAAGGTAGACTAGTAAAGAGGCCTGGGTTCATATCCTAAATCCAACTCTTAGTAGGTAGCAATGTCACTTTACCAAGGTATCTTTTTTCATGTGTGTGTGTGTGTGTGTGTGTGTGTATACATGCACACATATATACACATATATACACATACATATATATACACACATATATATGTATACACACATATATATGTATATATGAAGAATATCTGTAATACCAAAGAGTTGCTATGACATTCTAATGAAAAAAAGTATATGCAACATGTTTTGAAGGTCTTAGAAGTACGTCAATTTCAGTTATTACTCAGGATACAAAGATGCAAAAATAATAGTCCTTGTTTTCAAGAAAACTGACATCCTAGCTGAAAAGAATCACAAAAGCAAAGAATTTCAGATTTGGAAGGAAACTCACTGGGCATCTGGTCCAATACAGAATCTCCCCAACTATCTACCCAACAAATGGTCATCCAGTCTTTGCCAGAAGACCCCCAGTGAGGGAGAACCTGCTACTTCCCAAAGCAGACCAGTCTACTTTCTGATAGCTTTCATTTTTAGGAGCTTTTTCCTGAGACCTAAAATCACTCCCTTACTGCTTCCACCATGATTCTGGGTTCTGTTCTGTGAAAGAAGGAATACATATAAGAAACATTCAATGCCAATGCCATCTAAAAATTCAAGAGCTGTCAAGTGGCACTAGATTAACTATCAGAATAGATACAGACAATAACTATCATAATAGATACAGACAATAAGGGTGACAAGATTGTAGTTGGATAAAGCAGTTGAAGAAGCCTTCATGTAAGAAGAAGAGGCAATTGAATTGGAATTGAAGGATAATTAGAATTTGGACTGCCAGAGGGGAGTACACTTCAAGTTAGCTGCAAAACAGGACACCCCATTTGTAATATTTTGTCTCACATTTTGCTGTTTGTCACATAGAGTTAAGATACTTCATCAAGACAGAACTGGATTTCTGAATGCTGATAACTGGTTGGATATTTTTCCATTTTCAATAGAAAAATCCGTATATACAGGTGTATGCTGAATCCAGATCATACTTACTACTGAAAGCCAATTTTTAAATTTTCAGTTTGATCATTTACAACTCAAAAATCAGCACTCTATAGACCAGGGTTTCATTTATTTTTTAGCTGATAATCTAAACTTAAGAAAATCATGTAGAAAACATTAATAATGTAGATTATGCTGAAAAGTATGTCATACAAGCCACTTGACTCTATTTGCCTCAGTTTCCCTGTCTGCAAAATGAGCTGGAGAAGGAAATGGCAAATCCCTCCAGTATCTCTTCCAAGAAAACCTCAAATGGGGTCACAAAGAGTCAGACATGACTGAAAAAACAGCTGATTGACAAAAAATTGTTAAACATTTAGCAGCACATTCCCAAACACATATACATCTATAGCAGCCAGGGCCCCTAAATATCACCTCCTTTTTGGCTACAACCAGGTCCCTGGTACTGTTAAGGTGACTGTCTATTTAAAATTCATAGCTCACAATGCCCTGCTAGGTATCTTCCACCTGCTCCAACCAGATAACCATGAATTCAGAGCAAAGACATTTGATGGCTCAAAATAAACAAGCTAACACAAGGAATTGAACCAGGTATTTAAAAACCCTTGGCACCTATTCTGAAATAGCTGTTGCTTCCACATGCATCTCCCACAGAGCTTGCTCTTTTAGGGTCTCCAATGCAGAGGGAGTAGACCATGGAAATTGCCTAGGGATGCTTACTATATAGCTCCAGGGTGTGCTGGGATTAAGATTACTACAACCCTGGACAGATCCTGAGAACACAAACTACTTGGCACAGAATCCAGGAAGAATGCCAGAACACAGGGTCCAGCTGCCACTTTTGTCCTTCTCTGTGACTAACAATGACACTTTTCCAACCCCACAGCTCGGCCCAAATAAGTCTCCCTGCCTGGCTCCTTATATCATTTTTTGTTGTTTTGATACAGCAGCTAAAGCCTGAAACAAATGTTTATTTTAGATACAATATCTTAGCCCCACTTCCTCCTTGTGCTAATTTTCCATTGTATGAAAATCTACCATCCAGTAATACATTCTTGTCAGCCTGGTTGTCAGACATTCACTACAAAGGCTCTTCTGAACACCCATAGAATGACCCTGCTAAGAAAAGAGATGCATTAGCATGAATGCTTTGATAGTCTGAATTATGGGTGGGAAAAATGAACTTTGATCCACCAACAAATGTGTAAGGTGACTCTACGGGTTAATGCGTTAGCCCTTCACCCTCAGAGACCTGGGCTCAAATCTTCCAGAGAATGAGAATAAAAAGATTCTGAGGGCTTTTGTCACCTTCCCAGTGAGTGTGTCATCCACCTGTCAAAAGAATGCATACACTGGCATGGGAGTGTCAGTTTTTGAACATCAAAAGGCTGGATTTCAATAACAAGTTAGAATGCTGCCACATTTAAAGATTGGAGAGGGAAATGTGTTCAGATCTAATAGCAAGGCAAACATCACAGGTTTGAAGCCACAGTAAATGTCACCTAATCCCCTCAGCTCAGAAGGGGAAGGGTCCAATTCTAAACAGAAGAGTCAAGGGAGAGTATAACTGGTGACAGAGTGAACCAAGGAAATGTCACTCAGTTTCTGGTCATCCCTGAGCCTTTGGACCCTGTAAATAGGGTCCAGGTTCAGAAAACTGAATAATAGACCATACTTTGGTTCCAGGATCACCCAGTGACCATAGGACCACAAGGAGCCAAATTCTGGCATCCCAAGATCTATTCCTGAGTGGATAAACCATCTAGAACCTTTATAATCTGGACCCAAAACAGAATTTCTTCTGGAGATGTGGGTAAATGACTTCACCAACTCCCTAACAAGGTTTTTATGAAGATTAAGTGAAATAATGTATATAAAATGCTTTGCAAACCCTAAAGTGCTAAATTAATGCTAGTTATGCAAGGCTACAAGGCTCAATACTCAACTCAAGGACTACCTCTACATAAGAGCTGTCAACTATCATGCTCTCCCCACTTCCACCAAAAAATAATACCCACCTCATATCTATATTGTATATAATTGATATGAGTCTATATAAGTGCATAGGATCATAGACCTCAGAGACCATATGATCCAATCCCCTCATGTTATCTCCCATGATGAAATATAAGTTCCTTGAAGGAAGGGATTGTTTCATTTTATTTCTTTGTATTCTTGGCAGCAAGTACAGTGCTTAGCACATAGAAGACACTAAATAAATACTTGAGTTGTCATCCAGGACCATCTCCAGTTGTTTTGATATGTATCTTGCCAATGGCCCGAGGCAGCTTTGGAAGAGAGAGTGAAGTTGGTAAATTACCCAATTCAGTGCAAGTTCTGACATCACCCTGATGTCATGGTCCTCTTTGAGAATGAAGGATAGGGGCAGCTAGGTGGCACAGTGGATAAATCACCGGCCCTGGATTCAGGAGGACCTGAATTCAAACACGGCCTCAGACACTTAACACTTACTAGCTGTGTGACCCTGGGCAAGTCACTTAACCCCAATTGCCTCAACAACAACAACAAAAAATACTTAGGGAGAATGAAGGATAAACAATAACTTGAATATTGATAGATTCATTACCAAGCAATTTTTTAAAGGTAAGGTTGAAGCAGGTGAAAGAGAATTTTCAGAGGTTTGGCTGAGGAGCGACCTTCAAAAATTCACCTTGTCTGATTTACAAATTGCTAGAAAGAAAGTCTGAGGAAAAAAAGAGGCTATGAGGAGAGCAATAACAGCCACAAGCATCGGAGACAAGAAGTCTCTTATGAAACAATGAAGATAAAGATAATAAAAGCATGACAAATACCATGGCCACTCTATACTCATGTTAATATATAATAGTGAAATACTAACCAACTAGAAGGGCAGCTAGGTGGCACAGTGGATAAAATATCAGGTCTGGAGTAAAGAAGACTCATCTTCCTGAGTTCAAATCCAGTCTCAGACACTTACTAGTTGTGTGACCCTGGGCAAGTCACTTAACCCTGTTTGCCTCGGTTTCCTTGTCTATAAAATGAGCTGGAAAGAGAAATGGCCAACCATTGCAGTATCTTTGCCAAGAAAACCCCAAAATGGGGACATGAAGAGTTGGATATATCTGGAAAAGTACTGAATAAAAACAACAAAAAAAAAACCTGTTAGAACATAAGGGCCTGTTTCTTTTTTTAATCTTTATATCTCTGAGGCCTAACACAATTCATGGCACAGAGTAGGTGGAGAAGTAACTTAGTAGACATGATTTACAGATTCTATTCTTTATCTAACAACTAGCTATGGCTATAGGTTTAGATAAATTGAATCCTTCTCCCAAGGTGTTGGGATAATTGTGGTTTCCATGTGACTATTAGTTACCTAGATGGTGTGGAGAAGTGACATTCACCCGGATATGGATTCCAGATCAGCTATCTGATTAATTTCCTGTATTATTTACCTTGGGTTGTGTCTTTATTAAATGCTTTATTGTATTTGTGTTCCCAGGGTATGTAGCTTACTATTGGGTAAGAATTTATGGTTTAAATAGACATCTTGAACATAGAAAGTAAATATGATCCCAGAATTATGGAGAGGCCAAGTTACATTGGAAAACATGGAGAGAGAGAGGGCGGTGGGGGGGGGGGAGGGAAGACAGTAAAAAAAAAAGAAAACAGTACAAGTTTCTAGAAGTGAGGTGGGTCAGTGGGCAATGACTTCAAGATGCTTTGGTGAATTTAAACTTCTGAAGTTAATAAAGGCAAAAGCAAACCATATTCAAAAGCCACAAAACATTCACATAATGAATGATATGTGAAAGATGCCATCTCATTTCAGAAGTGGCCATATGAACAGAACAAAGTACCATCAATACCTTTGGGGGAGCTGAAATATTGACTTTCATGTATTCACAGACAGATTCATGGAGTTTGCTTTTAAGCAAATTATATGTTTTGCTTTTGAAATTTTTCCTTCCATTTTGGGCTAACAGTGCTACAATTCTCTTCCAAGTTAAAGGAATGAATCCCTTTACATTTGGAATCCAGTTCCCTGATCATTTAATAATTAAGGGCAATCTAAAACTCCCAAAGCTTTTGAGGACTGAAAGGCTAATGTTTTTTCCTTCCCTAACCTAAAGCCACTAGCATCAATAGGGAAGAGAGAGAAGAATCACAATTCTTACTAATGTAGTGTGATTAGGGAACAGAGAGAAATTGCTTCTTGAGCCATTATTTCCAAGTAAAAACTTTTTTCTGCAAGCATCATGCTCATTTATCATCAAATATCAAACCAAATGCAGCTGTTGGGGGAGGACTTTTAAACTAACATTGACATCAATTTACCCAAATACATCAGAAGTATTGATTTTCTGCAAAACATTTTTACTCTTCTCATTTTCCTCCACCCATCTATGTCTGTAATTATAGAGTTACTTTAACTGGTATCATACTAGGTACAGATCAGATTTCAGTGGTAGCTAAACCTCTCCCCCAAAAAAAGTAGATGTCCCTTCCGAGTCTAGAGGGATAAAAATGCATTCTACAGAGTGGCCCCTTTCAAACAAATGCATCAAAGATTGCATTTTTCTAAAAGGACTGCATTAGTAAAGAATTTTACACACACACACACACACACACACATATATATATATATATATATATATATATATATATATATATATATCCATCCCTCATAGAAAGTTAGATGGAGAGACTGAAGTTGAAGTTGACTAAAATGGAGTCAGTAATATGGTCTCTCTAGTTACTATTTAGTACCCGAAGCACCATCTCTCTTGTGGACTCGATGAAAAGTCACACCAGTATATAAGATTCACCCACCCAAAACCATAGCCCATGAGCCCCAACCAGTGAATATACTTATATCAGCCAACCGGAGAACACATTCTTTTAGAACCAAAGATAGCTGAACCAACAGAATAACAAATGAGGTGACAAGATCCATAGCACTGAGCCAAGATGGCACAGTAGAGGTAGCAACACAGCCAAACCCTCCCAACATTCCCCTCCAAAGAACTGTAAAATAAATGGCTTTGTGAGTGACACAGCCAACAAAAGGTCAGGGTGAAACTTTTTTTTCAACCCAAAACACACTAGAAGGTCAGCAGGAGAGGTCTTGGGGAAGGGGGGGGAGGGGCATGACCCAGAGTGCTTACAGTAGACCTTGGAAGTTGGTGCAATGGGAGTTTTCCAGGAGTTCTCTGTCCAAAGACAATAAGGAAGTTGGATAACTGGTCAGAAAGAGATGACAAGGATCTCTGAACTGACACTGGATTCAGAACTGGGTGCTATTTGGCAACTCTATTGCTTATATGCAATTCTGAGTCACAGTTCCAGGGTAGAAAGAAACACTTATATTAAATCACAAGGAAATAGGAGCCCTGGTCACAATTTGGGGGCAGAAAGGAGTACTAGTACTTGTAGCTGTAGGGGAGCAGGGGCCCTGGTCACAGTTCCGGGGTAGAGAGGAGCTCTAGCACATGCAATTACAAGGGAAGAATAAGAACCCTTCCTGGGTAAAAACCAGAGTGCAGACCAGGGGAGCACTGACCACACTTCTCCCAGGATCATACCACCTTAAAAGTACTGAAAATTTGCAGACCCCCAGAATTAGCTTTGAAAACAACAGAAAAAAGCCTGAAGCTTAGAACAGTGTTTTCCTATCCCCAGGTTATCATAGTCCAACTTTAACATAAAGTTTAAAGTCTAAAAAAAATGAGCAAACAAAAAAGAATTTGACCATAAAAAGCTACTGCAACAGAGGCCAAGATACAATCTCAGAAAAAGACAACAATATGAAAATAGCTACAAGCAAAGCTTTAAAGAAAAAAATGCAAATTGGACACAACCCCAACAAGAATTCCTGAAAGAGTTAAAGGAGGAGATGAGTGGTAGAGGGAAAAATGGAAAAAGAAGTGAGAGTGATGCAAGATAGGAACTGGACTTATGATTTCAAAGGTATAGTTAACTCTCAGATGAGGACACTTCCTCCATCGCTGTAGGGCAATACTTCCATTGTAATTTATAGCTTCTATGTGTATAGAAAGATGCCTAGATCACAGAAGGCTTAAGTGACTCGCCCCAGATCACACAGCCTACTGGCCTCAAAATTACTAATACTTTTCCATGACAGATTTTTTTTGTCATCAAAACAATAGGCCAAGTTTCTAAAACTGAACTTTGGAGCTCAAAGGCAAGACAGCCAACAGGAATGTGCCAGCATAGAACCTACTGGTGCTGGTGTTGCAACCATACCTGGTTCCAAAAATGTGGTGGGGGGAACAGGGGGGGTGAAAGACTGAAGGAGAGAATGTTTCTTAACCTGCAGGGAGTCTACACAGCTAACACCATCAAGTAGAATCATAGGCTTTTAGACCTAGATAAAAGGGACCTCAAAGATCATCTACTCCGACCCCTTCAGTTTCAGAAAAGGAAACTGAGGCCCAGAAGAGTTAAGTTACTTGCTCAAATTCACATAGATAAAGTTGAGGGGATGGAATCAAATCAAATCGAATCTCCATTTTTCTGATCCCCAGATAAATTCCACAGAACTAATTTCTTCTATAGGGTATTTTATCCCTTTATGATTCACCAAATTTGACAAATTCAAGAAGTGTTTTCTTGAGGTAAGTTAAAGAGAGACTATTGAGGACTTAAGACCAAGCTGAGTTCACCCTTGATTTTATAAGTAATTAAGAATTTTTAGATGGAGGAGCTGCATGATGAAAGTTGTGACATAAAGAAAACTCAATCAGTGGAGAGTGGGATGGAGTGGAGTGCAGAGAGATTGAAGTCAGGGAGACCCTGGAACACTGGTTCTTAACCTGAGGTCAATGGACCCTTACCAAGGACAGATGTCAGGGGATCTGTGAACTTGAATGAGAAAAAAATGTGTATTTATCTTCACTAACTTCTAACTGAAACTTAGCATTTCTTTCTTTCTTTTTTTTTTGGTGAGGCAATTGGGGTTAAGTGACTTGCTCAGGGTCACACAGCTTATAAGTGTCAAGGACCAGATTTGAACTCAGGTACTCCTGAATCCAAGGCCTATGCTCTATCCACTGTACCACCTAGCTGCCCCCATTTCTATCTATTATGAATATAACAAACCACATTAGTATTCAGCTGTACCAGGTTGCCAAAAGGAGTCCATGACATAGACAAAAGGTTAAGAACTCTGCTCTAGAGGCAGGGAGACCAGTCAGCAAGTTCTTTAAATAGGGATTTCTTGTGGCAGCTAGGTGGCACAGTGGATAAAGCACCAGCTGTGGATTCAGGAGGATCTGAGTTCAAATCCAGTCTCAGACACTTGAAACTTACTAGCTGTGTGACCCTGGGCAAGTCACTTAACCCTCATTGCCCAGCAAAAAAAAAAGGGACTTCATAAACCTGTCCCACTTGTGACCCCTTTGCACCCGAGAAATTTTTAATGTGACCCCAGGTATATAGGTATAAAAAATAGGTATACATAAACTTTGACTGTTGTCAAATCCCTCAGGACCCCCACATTGAATGACGTGTGGGCCACAACCCACAGTTTAAGAAGCTAGGCTTTAAATAATCCAGTCATGAGATAATAAAGGCCTGACTTCAGGTGGTGGCAGTGGGAATACAAAGGAAGCCCTGGAGAAATGTTTATAATCTTAAAACAGGACACCTTGGCATGCGAGGTAAATATATTATCACCTAAGATTAGAGTAGCTGATAGAGGGTTACACAATGTTTCTCAAGCCATGGATA
The DNA here is from genome assembly GCF_019393635.1 of Dromiciops gliroides. NCBI lineage: Eukaryota > Metazoa > Chordata > Mammalia > Microbiotheria > Microbiotheriidae > Dromiciops > Dromiciops gliroides. The sequence continues at coordinate 48,287,558 of NC_057865.1, read as the reverse complement.
CATGCAATGGATTAAAAACATTTAATAATACTCCCTTTTTTCTACAATTTACGTTTAAACAGACTCATCATTAGCAACTCTTTAAAAAAGTTCTCATGATCAAGAGGGTGGTAGTAAAATAAAACCCACATAACTGAAACACAGTAAACTTTAAATATTTCAAACTGACTGGCCATAAAAAAAAACACTAGGTTTTTTAAATACGTTACATGTATCCATGGTTGAAAAACAAGCTCAGAAAAGTGAACAAGAAAAACAAAAATCTGGGTAGTGTCATTGGGCAAAAACAATAAAGTTTAGGTAATTGTTGTAGTGTTTCTGGCCCTCTAAAGGATATAGACATGCATCATGTTAAAATTACAGAGTTAGAAAAGCCCTCAAGAGTTTATCCAGTCCAGATCCTGCTTTTAGGCAAATACTCACTTGGTCTAAACCATCTGGGATAGATAATTGACTCTACTCTTGAATGCCTCCAGAAAAGAAGACTCTCTAACCTTCCCTAGAGGTCCATCCCAATGGTATTAGGTATGGCAGTGATGAAACTCATCACACACTTGATTACCAGCTAGAGTTTTGGTTTTTTAAGGAGATAAAGTCAGGAGCTATGATTTCATTGGTTTGGGAGAAACTCCCAGCATGGAAACAACCTCTATTTTTGTAAATTGACAATTCCCCTGTAATTTACAGTTTTAGAGAGTTGTCAGGGGCCCTGGCAGTTTCAGATTTTCCAATGGTCATAACAGTTATTATCTGTCAAAAGTAAAACTTGAACTTAAGTCTTCCTAACTCCAAAGCTAACCCTCTACCCACCATACCATCCTACTATATAGGTACCATATGGACTACAGGGCAAAAAAGAAACACCCAATGCCATCATAACTTCTATCAACTCATTTCGACAAACATTTTTCAAGCACCTATTATGTGCAGAGCATTATACTTGCTCCTGGAGGACATACAAAGTTTAGATAAGAAATGGTCCTTGTGGGGTAGCTAGGTGATACAGTACATAGAGCACAGGCCCTGGAGTCAGGAGGGCCTGAGTTCAAATCCAGCCTCAGACACTTGATACTTACTAGCTGTGTGACCCTGGGCAAGTCACTTAACCCCAATTGCCTCACACAAAAACAAAAAAGAAAAAAAAAAAAGAAATGGTCCTTGCCCTTACCATGTTTCTAGTCTGGTAGAATGATTCATCATCATGATGTCTCAAGTTCCCTACCAAGTAGAGAAGAAATCAAATCTATTCATCTGTTCATCAAATATTTATTCAGAACTTACTAAATACAAAGCCCTATCCTAAGGGCTGGAGACAGAAAGATTGGACTTCAGGAAGCTTACAATATAGCATGAATAGCCATTGCTTAGGAAATCCTCCAAACCAGAGTGCCTTCCAATACATTTTTTGTTTCCATTTTTGTTTTTGAATCACAAGGCACCAACTCAGTGCTTGGTACATTGTAGTTATTTAATATGTGCTTGTTGAATTAAATCATGTGAACATGTAAACTGCCTATCCATCCCTTTCTGTTGTGGAGTCAAACTGTAAACTTCAACAAGGATGCATTTAAATCCCCAAATCGTTCCTCTCCTAGAATAGATCAAATGTCTAATCCTTACCCTCTGAATGAACAGATAATCAATATTTGAACATTTAAGAACAGAATTTGTAAAGGCATCTGCCAAAGCATCAGTTTGGGATAGACATGTCTTCAGGTTCCCTCAGAAGTTCTAGCCTCAGTTGTGATGCTGTTAAATGGTTGAGTAACCCTCCACTCAATCACAAAGCCCCATTTTGGTGTCTTTAATAATGGCTGAAAATTTGCCTCTGTTTTGGGGGGCACTTAGGCTGTTTTATCATAGCCAAATAAAAGCAAAAACATGACTCTTAACTTTCGTTATAATTATTTTTTTTACCATACCTTTGATCTCATCAGAGTAGCTCCTTACCAATAACTTACTCTAATAGTACAGATGAGCACCTAAGCCTCCTCTTAGAATCTTAGAAAGTTGGCAAGAAACTTTTTAGTTATTATTCCAGGCTGTTTTTCTAATTGCAAGTTAAGAATTGAAATTTCTTCTGATGCATCTTTTTTGCTTCCAAAAGCAGATTCTAATGAGATCAACAGAAATTTTATGGAATTTATTGAATAAGAGATCAGTCTTTAGAAAACTTTCTAAGTTGAGTTTGTTCTGGAAATGCTGTTCTCTGAAGCCTTGCCCTTTGATAATCCAATATTGAGCAATGTCCTTCCAAGCATTTGATTTTGTTTCTCCTGAGCATTATTTTTAATATTTATCAGTGCTAACAAAAGAATATCTGTACTTATATTTGAATATTAATTTAAGATATATGTATACACACGCACTATATGTTGTGGTTCAGTCCTTTCTGTTTTTTCAAATTCTTCATGGTCCCTTTTTTGGAGTTTTCTTAGCAAAAATACTTAAGTGGTTTGCCATTTCCTTCTTCAGTTCATTTTACAGATTAGGAACTGAGGTAAATAGATTAAGTGACTTGCCCAGAGCCATATATAAAGTGTCGGAGGCTGGATTTGAACTCAGGTCTTCTTGACTCCAGGCTTGGCACTCTATCCACTGTGCCACCTAACTGCCATGCATACTAGATAGATGATGGAAGGATGGATGAATGTGTAGATATATGGATGGATGAATATTATCTATGTGTGCCATATATGTGATATATATATATACCATATATATTATATATATATGTGAATATATATGCTTAAATTGTGTATGTGTGTACTTTAATGCTGCTGTTCAGAAAGTAATAGACATGTTACAGATTCTAGAATATGCCTTGCAAAAGTATAAATTCACACATCAGGCTAAGGTTAGTGTTAAGCCATCTGGGGAAAGGCAAAGAGAACAGTAGGCTCTGGGAGACAGGAACCCAGGTCACACTTTTATTCACAAAGCAAGTCAGATTTTCCAGTCCTTTTGTAGGAAATTGAAGAGCACCGAGGTGCCCTCAATACGTCATTATCATATGTCTTGCTGCTGACCAAGCCACCTCTAAGGGATTTCTCTCCAAACAGTTGAGATACTGACTCCTTTTCATTCTAAGTATGCCCGATGATAGGAGCATGTAACTGGCTTATGTCACACTCCTAATAACATACAATACATAGTTTTGTCAACCTGTTCCCTTGATAAGCCAACATAGCCAAAAGCACTAGATGCTATGCCTGCACCAGACACTGGATCTAGAGAAAGACTTGACATTCCATGGCATTGAGGTGTAACCAGACTAACGTTAATAGTCATGTTTAACCTCACTTATAGCCAACAATCTCAAAGTGGCTGGCAAAAGCCGATGAGGTGCCATGGGGACATTTTCTGCCACACTACCCCTGACTACTATTATTAGATTAATACTTGTACAGATGAACAGTCCCCCAAATTTTTAAAAGGCATGAACAATTTGGGCTTTAGAGTTAGAGGGTAAGAAACAAGGCAAGGTGGAGGAATATAGAGTCAGAGGGGAGGCATCTCATGACTAATCGAACCCTCAAGTTCTCAAGAAAAGGATGTGAAGGAATGGGCCCCCATGGCAAACCTGAGTACACTGTCTTTGCGAGGAATTATGACCAAAAATAAGTAAATAAAGCAGATTGTGTAATCATCAGAGCATAGATTTAGACTTGGAAAGGGAATCAGAAGTAATCAAATGTTCAGTTATTTTTCAGTCGTGTCTGACTCTTCATGACCCCTTTGGGGGGTTTCTGGGCAGAGTTACTGGAGCGGTTTGTCATTTCCTTCTCCAGCTCATTTCACAGAAGGGACACCGAGGTAAAAAGGGTTTAGGTGACTTGCCCAAGGTCACACAGCTAGTAAGTGTCTGAGGCCAGATTTGCTCTCATGAAGAGGAGTCTTTCTGATTTCAGGCCATGCATAATATCCACTATGCCACCTAGCTGCACCTCTAATCCAACACCTTTATTTTATAAATGAGGAAACTGAGGCCCACAGAGGTTAAGTGACTTGTCCAAGGTCACACAGGTAGTAACTAGGAAAGGGGATTTAAACACAGATCCTCTAAGTACAGAACCAATGCTCTTTTCTACTCTCTTGCTGAGGTCTCCTTTTTTTTTTTTCTTAAAGCATTCCATTATCCTTTCTCCTGAGGTTAGAGAAATTGGTTTCACTGATCTACATAAGCTTATCCATTCAAATTAACTCAAGGAAAAAGTATTTGTATCTTGATGCAGTAACATTTCAAAGTCTTATCAGAAAGCTCATAAAGAGCTTCATTTCCAAATATGGAGAAAGTGACTCTATCGGAAAGTATTTATTTAATTGGGGCTGAAAAGAAAAGAGAAGTATAACTGTCAAACAGTGAACTACTCGGGTTTCATGAATATTCTTTAGCTCTAAATGGAAAATTGTGCTATTGCCTTCCCTCTCAAACTACCTTGTATTCAACTACTTTTCTATTTACCCTAAGAGAGGCAACGTGGTGTATTATAGTGTGGTCAAAATGCAATAAAGAATGGGGCCACTAAACTGTACATGAAGATCCCTTGTGGCCCAGGTATTAACTTCAAAAACCACACATTAATAGCATCTATGCTCTACTCTATTTTTATTGATATTCTTTATTTTTATTTTACTTTAGATTATGCTTTTATTTATTTTGTTTACTATTTCCCAATCACATTTTAATCTGGTTCAGGCCCTACTGGGGAGTGTTGTGGGTCACAAGCAGCTGGTGGCCTGCGGTTGGCACCCTTCAGGTAGTGGATAGAAAGTCAGCCTCAAAGGCCCAAGAACCAAGATTCTCATCCGGCATTGGAGACATACAAGCTGTGTGATCTAGGATAAGTCATACTCAATGCTCAAGGCAACTCTCTAAGACTTTACATAGAAGCAAAGGCGTTGCCCTGCATTGAGACAGGGAGTTTCCTCAAGAGATCCCTACACAAATAAAATCACAGATCTAGTTCCCAGCAGAATATTTATTCCGAATATGCTTTTATACATGTAATTTTCTCCCCCCCCCCCCACTAGAAGGTAAGCTCTTTGTAAGAAGGGATAGTTTCATTTATTTTTATCTGCATGCTTAGTGGCTAACATATAAGTGCTTAATTATGATTAATTATATTGGTGATGAGCCTCTCTCTTCTTAGCTGATCCATAGACAGCAGATTCAGTCCATCTCCGAGACCATGCTTGAAGTCTTTCCAGTTCATTCAGAAGAACTTGTCAGAGTTCATGGCCCCCTAGCATGGTGACTAAGGGTATTAAGGGTCCATATTAAGACATTGGAAGATTTTGTGCAGCCAGAGTACAGCTGTGTAACCCACCAGACAAAAGAAAGGCCTCCACATGCTAAATGAATCTTATGTGGAGATTCTACAGAAAAATAGAAATAAGAATCCCTCAGGATGAGAAGGTATAGATGGGTTGCAATCTGCACCTGTAGAGAGAATGCCCACATCAGTAAGATCATGGATCCAAGAAGTATCAAAGTTCAGTATAGAGCAGGGCTTCTTAAACTTTTTCTACTCGCAACCCCTTTTCACCCAAGAAATTTTTACACTACCCCAAGTATATGGGCATATAAAATATATAAGGTATATAAAATAGTTATATAAATCTAAAATTTACTGCCAAATTTTTCATGACCCCCACATTCAGTTATCGACCCCATATGGGGTAGAGACCCACAGTTTAAGAAGCTTTGGTATCAAATACACACCTGTGTCTCTGCCTCTCCTTCCCCCCAAGTCACTGATATCAGGAACTAAGAGGTGTCAGAGTCCCACAAAATAAATCTAATCTTTTAATGGTCAGATTCTTTACTCCTCAATTAGTCTCTTTTTCTCCTTCCTCCTTTCCCCTTCTGGTCTTTTCTTAAATTATAAAGTACAGTACAACAGATCTATTACTTCCAGGGTACATTACATCACCTATGCAATCTGAGAACACAGTTTAACAGATGCAATTGAGAACAAGGTGATCCAAATGTATTATCACCAGATGGGTCAAATGCAGGTTCATCTACCACTTGAGAGCCCTGATATCATGCTACAACACATCCTCAAACTCAGGGGGTGCAAAGGTTTGGAATTGTATGGGGAGAAAGAGGAAGTCTGAGATTGGGGGATGACAGGGATATGTCCTGTTTAAGACTTCTCAATTTAAGGAATCTAGTTTGACTAAAAAGAGCAGCAGAGGGAGGAGAATGGGATAATCAATAAACAGTCACTTAACCCCCATTGCCCCGCAAAAACAAACAAAAAAACAGTCAGTCAATAAATATATACCATGCAATAAATATTTATTAAACACCTACTGTTTTCAGTTCTGGGGATATATAAAGAAAGGTAAAAGATAGTCCCTCATCATAAGGAGCTCATAGTCTAATGGAGATAGCCAACAAATTTTTAAAAGCTGAGGCGGGGGGAGAGTCTCATCACCAGGGCATGTTTAAGTCCAGAGGAATATAGCAGGGTGGGAAGTGATGGGATAGCTGCCCTGGGCTCCCTCCTTAAATGGATGATCTGGGAAGAGATCTTTGAAGTGTACCCTCCACCCTCTCTAATCAGAAGTGGGAGGAGCCCCAAGAGCAGGACCTACTGATGAAATGTGAGTTTCAGGGTTGACACAACCTCCTAAGATGATGAATTTCATTAGGAAGTCCAAGACAGAAGCTGGGTGAAAAATGACGTCTCCCCAGTGACCATTACCTACACACTGGCCACCAAACTCTTCTCCACCTACCCTCTCCCCACCTGAATCTTGGATTTTGCGTGCGTGCACGCGTGCACACACACACACACACACTGCCCCAGGATCTGAGGCTCTGAGAGGGGAGATTTTACCTTATCTTAATCAGAACCAGGTCTCCAGGTCCCTTCCTGACTATTTCCATGGTACCCCTCCATTCTTCCAGTTTCCCCTTTGTTGTCTTATTAGAATATAAACAAAGGCCATCTTGTTTGTGATTATATTCCCAGTGCTTACAACTGCACCTGGCATATTGTTTTTAGTAAATCTATTGATGTAAGTACTGTACAAAATTTCTGAGAATTTGAAATGAAGCATTCCCCCTTTTTTCTTCTTGAAATTTATGTATACAGACACTCATGTGTTTTAAGAACCCAGTACTGTACAACTGTAATAACATGATTCAGGAGGAACACATATGCTGAGTGAGTCATAGGCTGATCCCTAAAGAAGTGGGATAAGCTATTAACCAGTGCCAGGGGATGGATATGAACCAAGAGGGAACAACAAATTAATAATAAATGCATCTTTCATTGTGCCCCTTTCCATGTTGCCCCCTCAGGGGCTGCCTATTTTGCCTGGTCTTAGTTCTGGCTCTGTGTAATGGTAATCACCTTTATTTTTTTTCTATTATTTTTGCTACTTTAGGGGAAGTAAGATGACATCTTGAGGTTGTCTTGATTTGCATTGATGTGATTTTTAGGGAATATAAATACTTTTTCACATGGCAGAGTGGCTCCCACTCAGTGCAGTGCCTGCCGGCACATCACAGATGTTTAATAAATGTTGATTGATTGATGATTGATTGATTGACGTCCTTTGAAAATCTCACAACTTATGTATCGGTTCCTTGTAAGTTTTGGATATTGTTATAGCAATGATATTGTTACAGCAAATATATTTCCCCAATCTACCTTCTTTCTTTTCATTTTATAGGTATTGCTTTCTGTCAAGTGGAATCACTATCTGTATTAATGCGATCTAAAAGCTGGGTTTATTGGCCACTCTACCACAAAGCTAACTCAGCTCTCCATCATTAAATATCCAAATTATTTTTACATGAATTGATGGAGGAACTGGTGTGAAATGAGAACTGTCTTCAAGTTTTTGAAGGGCTGTCATGGGCCAGAGAAATTAGATTTGTTCTATGTAGCCTGAGGACAGAACCAAGAAAAGTAAAAGTAAAAGTTTCATAGATTTAAGCTCAAAATGAAGAAATAGCGTCCTAACAGTCAGCACTATCCCCAAAGTGGAATCGTATCCATCCTGCATTGGAAGTCTTTAAGCAGATGAGCATTTTCTGTATGTTGTAGAGGAAATCCTCGATCAGAGAAGGGTTGGACTAAATTCGTGGGATCCCTTACAGCTTTAAGATTCTATGATTCTCTCTGGCCACATCTCCCTCACTCTGCACTTGGATAGTTGATTTTTAAATCCCCATGGAGGACCTTACATTTATCTCTACTGAATTTCATGTTATTAAATTCAGCCCCTCGTTCCAGTCTGTCTAGTCAGACAGAGATAGGCAGTGCCTCTCCGATTCTCCGCAAGCTGTCAAAGATCACTACACAATCTCATCTGACAACGTTTTTCAGTACTTGGGGATGGAGTTTGTCCAGAACTGATGACTTGAACTCTTTAAGGATAGTGAAGTGCTCTCTTAGTGTTTCTTCATTTATCTTTGGTTTCAATTCACAGTTAACCATTTTTAAAAATCTATCTTTCTCAATCCAAAAACCACTCTACTTGGCAAAAGAAAACAGAAGCAAAATGGGAGTTGAATAGTTCTGTCTTCTCTTTGTCATCCATTATCATTGTCCCATTTTGACCCTAAGCAGTACTGCTGGCTTGTCTTTGATTTATGTCTTGCCCCCTGGCATAGCTTTTATAACAGAAGAAAGGCCCTTTCTGTCATCCTTTGCATTTATCGTCAGTTTTAGCTCATTCTTGGCTTTAGTATTCCTGCCACTATTATTATAGGACCATGCTTCTCTTTTGGATTTATTTGCTATTAACTGCTCTTGCTTCCATTGCCATAACTTCTAAAAATCTAAGGCTATCTATCAGTGGGGTACAAGCTAAATGGTATCTATTCCATTCCTTTTGAATAAAGTGTTTCTTCCCATAGTGATAATCCAGTCACAAGCTAGTCCCATCGCTCCAAGTCACAAAGATGACTCTGAGGTCATCCTCTCCTTAGGATCCTTCCTCCTTTCCTTAGAATCTCTAGTCACCATCCTTCTCATCATCTTAGGCAACATTAAGATGAAAAATTAAGATTTGTAAAACATTTTACATCATTCATCTGAACCTCATAATAACCTTCTGAGGTGAATACTACAAGTAATTTTATTCTCATTTTATAGATAAGGAAAGTAAGGCACTGAGAGTTTGTGACATGCTTCTGTCTACCTTACCTTATTATCCCTATTTTGCCCATGTGGTATATCTGAGGCTGTGGATTTTATTACTATAATCTCTTTAAGGTTACAATCTCCTACAAATTACTAGTTCTCTCTATGGCTTTTCTTCTAGGTAATTTTTCCCTCCTCCATTTTCATTTGAAAATTCTCTTGAATGGATTTGAAATATTCCAAGTAAATATGGTTATTCCCCTGTTTACTACCCGAATCTACTTTTCTCTCCTAAAGTTTCTGCTTTAAATCAATTGAGCAATGATGAAAATACCAACTGTGCCCCTAAGGTCTTGAGTTCTTTTATTGACCTTAACAATACTTCTAGATTTCTCTGGTGCTATAATTTACCTCCATATTAGTCACAGGGAATGAACAGTGATCTTTGAGTTTGAAAAATATAGCTATCCCCAAGCTTCTAAGGCTTGGTTCCAGTTCAAGCTACTCAAGGGAAGACTCACAAGTCCCCCAATTTCTTTGATCTCCTTCCTAAAAAGACCAAGCTATTTCATGACCAATTACATTATGTAACATGGTGGTAGTGATAATGAACATGAATAATTCACTCAATCAGAAAAATCTATATATCCTACAAATACTCCAGACACCTGTGGCCCAAAGGAAGCCACCTCTCCACACGTGTCTGCTGAGGAGTGCTGGTTTTGGCAAGGCACTACAGATTAAAAGCATTCATGGCAAAGCATCAGCATGAAAACCAGGGAGTATTGTAAAAGGTATTGTTCTCTCTCCTCCAGGATATCAGAGCTAGATTATATGTGTGTGTGTGTGTATGCATGTGTGTATGAATAGACATTTACATTCATGTATATGTATAAATAAAATTGACATGTAGGACATCCCAAAAGTCTTCATACAATTTTAAATCTTTAATAGTTTAAAACAACGCTAATATTTTTTGAGACACTGTGTGAGTACATATGTCTGTAGGAAGATTCTACATCCCAACCCTAATTAATGTGACTAATAAAATGCTCTATGTCCTGATAATCTTCTTGTTTGAGAACGTCTCTTTGAGCCCACTATAGTGGTACATACTTGTAGTCTCTTATTCTTGAGATGACTGAGGTTGGTGGATCACGTTAATTTGGGGGTTATGAGTTTCAGTAGGGCATCTGTACTCAGTCCAGAACTAATGTAGTGAATCCTCAGTCAGGAGAAGGGGACACTAAGCTCACTAGGAAGAGATGAACAGGGACACAGGGCCAGGTCAGAAACAGAGCAAGTGGAAGTGTCTGGGCTGATCAGCATTGAGGTCTGGCCCCTGTACTTTCAGGACAATGATAGAGAGACCCAGTCACAAGAGAGAAAAAGAAAGTGACAGAGAGAAACAGAGACAGAGACAAAAACAAAGAGACAGAGTGCTGGGCATCAAGTCAGGAAAACCTGAATTAAAATCCTGGGCTTGGACACTTACTAGCTTTGTGCCCATGATCAAGTTGCTTAACCTCTGTTTGTCTTATCTGTAAAATGGAAATAATAGCTGTTATCTCTCAGGATTGTTGTGAGGACCAAATGAAATAATAATAGTACAGCATTTAGCACGATGATTTAGCACGATTTAGTACTTGCTATATGGCTCTATTAATATAAATATAAAGCATATTAAATATTAATAAGTATTAATGTAAATGTTATTCATCATTGTTTTATATATATATACATACACACACACACAAACACCCCATTGGATAGTGAGCTCAAGAGCAAGGACTGTTTTTCATCTTCATAATCCTAGCAATTTCTTTGTATTCCTAGCACTCTTTATCCATAGCATTCTTGTTTGTTTGTTTTTTGGGGTTTTTTGTGGGGCAATGGGGGTTAAGTGACTTGCCCCGGGTCACACAGCTAGTAAGTGTCAAGTGTCTGAGGCTGGATTTGAAATCAAGTCTTTCTGAATCCAGGGCCAGTGCTTTATCCACTGCACCACCTAGCTTCCCCCGCCAGCATTTTTTATATGCCTTTCTTTATATTCCTAGAACTTAGGACAGTGCCTGGCATACAGTAGAGATTTGATAAATGCTCATTGACTTACTGACTCATATACACATGTATGTGCATGCGTGCATGTACACACACATACAAACACACACACACACACTCACACACTCCTTCCAAGGCAACTTTTTACTGAAAAGTTGGTTCCTCAGAGAATAGCTAACAATTTCTCCCCTTAGAGCTCTAAGAATAGACCTTAGGGACTGGGGGTACTTTCCAATATTGTCCCCCTGGCATGTGCCCCATTGTTTATCAATTAGCCAACCAGACTTAATAATCTTTTACAAAGCAATATTTATGACAATGATAAAAGATACATATGTGTATATGTATGTGTAGGTATATACGTATATGTGTTTGTATATGTGTATGTGTGTGTATGTGTATGCATATGTGTACATGCATGTGTAGGTGTAGATGTATATAAAATGTTATCTCTCCCCCCCACCTCCAAACACACTTCATGCCCAAAGATTCCAATGTGGTTTCCCTACTGTAAAGTGTGATAGAGGGGAAAGAAAGCTAGATTCAAAGTCAGAGGACCAGGGCTCAAATTCTGGTTCTGCTACTTCCTACCTGTGTGACCTTGAGCGAAGCACTTCGCCTTTATGGGTCTCAGTTTCTTCATCTGTAGAACAAGGATGTTGGATTAGATGACCTCTGAGTTCCCTTCCAAATCTCAATCTTTGATCCTATAATCCTGCAAGTTAATGTTCTTGTAAGATCCAAGCGCTGGTTTTTTATTTTGTTTTGGTCTTTTGCTTTGTTGTTTTTCTTTTTTATAAGGGAAAGTTCAATGAGGGGAGAGTGGAGAAGAAGGGGAAAGGGGGAGAGAGCAGAAATATGCAGAAATAACCATGATATAAAAACAAAAGGCATCAATAAAACTTATTTTTTTAAAAGAGTAATAAAAGAATAAAGTGAACTAATGATCATCTTGGCCCCTGGCCCTAACCCCAAACATTGCAATCCAACACAACTATTCACAAGACAGATAGAACCATGTGCAATCTACCCACTTCAGAGACATGAGAGTCTTTCTTATCAGACCCAAGTATCATCTTACCCTAGCCAAGCCAAAACATACATAGACATGAGTACATCTTCACTCTTCTTTTTATTCCCTCTGAATCACCCCATGTTGGATCTGGGAATTTTGAAATGAGGCTAATTAGAGGAGTGAGGATCAATCTACTGGCCAGAGAAAACACTGGTCCAGAATCTTGGCAATAGCCCAGTTATATCCAAAGTACAAAGCTGAAACTGACAAGGAAGACATCTTGGGAAAGAACAAAGGACACATGGAAAATCAAGATTGACCACATTTCTCTTTAACCTTTCTCCCAGAAATAAGTTCATTTGGAAAACTTATAAAGCACACCAGAAGTCCATCTTGAGTTAGAGGTAAAGAAACTCCACCCATGACCACCATTCTTAGTAGCAAACTCCCTGGAGGGATTTGAGGAACGGACAAGTTTATTCTTCACCTCTCTCATGCCAGCAAACTGAAACATGAACATTAGTGCATGTAAGAAAATCTTTAATCTGATTGCAAATCACAGGCATATGTTTGGCCCGGAAAGGCGTATTGGAAAACAGGCAGTTCAAAGGAAAATCCTTCAGAAATGGAATCATTGGCACCAGATCTCCTGACTGCCTAGTAAACTGTTCAACCAAAACGACTACTTCAAGAACCCCATCGTTTACCCCCTGACCAAAGCTGGAACACTTGGAAATGGGCCGAAAACCAGAACATGACTTGTGATCCAACCCCTTTTCCATAATTCCTGCCAACCAATCTCAAACACCAAGGAATTAAACCAACCAACCCTCTCCTTCTCAACAGACACTCAAGTCAGAGAGGTGGTCCAAGATGAACAACTGGGACTTCTCCCTACCTGATGTCATCTGATTCCAAAGACCCACAATTCAACTTGATCCTTATGGCTTCTATGACATTTGTTTTCTAAGTGCTGGTGGCTGTTGGTTTGGTTTTTGTGGATTTGCAGATAACTCCTCTTTATGAGACTATGTGTGTCTACACCCACATAGATATTTAACAATCTGAATAAAAATATCAGGCCACCATAAGACGAGAAACAATAGATAAAATCTGCCTAAGTAGGAATGATATATATAGAGGTTCTTAACCTGGGATCTGTGAACTTTAAAAAAAAAATTTATATTATATATATTCATATATTTCATATTTAATATAAATATCTATTTGGATACTTGTATTTCAATATAATTGATTTCCCTTGTAACTGTATGTATTTTATTTTATACACTTTAAGATATTATTCTGGGGGCAGCTAGGTAGTGCAGTGGATAAAGCACCAGACCTGGATTCAGGAGGACCTGAGTTCAAATCTGGCCTCAGACACTTGACACTAGCTGTGTGACCTTGGGCAAGTCACTTAACCCTCATTGCCCCACAATAAAAATTTTTTAAATTTTTTTTTAATTTAAAAAAAAATTTTTTAAAAGATATTATTCTAAGAAGAGGTCCATAGGCTTCACCAGACAGTGCAAAAGGGATCCATGACACACTAAAAGTTAAGAACCTCCAATGTAAAGGAGATTCACAAACTTTAAAGCACTATATAAATGTCTTTATTATTATTAATTAAAAAGAAAGTTGTACTTCAGAAACTAATTAAAAAGCACTTCCCAGGTGTTGTTGGGGGTTATTACCCAGGAAATCAATAAGTATTTGTGAGGAAGTTAGGATCCATCGATTTCGATAGGACCTAAACAACCATCTAGTCCAACCCCCTCATCTTACAAGTGAGGAAACTGAAAGCCAGAAGGATTGGGTAACTTGCTCACAGTCACACAGATCATGAGTGGCAGAGCCAATATCAACTCCAATGCTTTGACTGCAAATCCAGGGCTTTTTTCATGATACCTACCAGGAGGGATTTTTTTTTTAATATGACAGAAATGTTGGCTTGGGTTTTGACTGACTGGTTTGGTTTTTGGTTTTTGGTTTTAATGTCCTTAACCTAGTAAAAAAGAAAAAAGAAAATTACATGATAATTTTTATTATATATTTAAAAGGAATATCAAGTTGTACATAATAGATTTGCAGTTTCATGCACAATCATCTTTTTTATTATACCATCTTATGGAAATGCATGTTTTACCCCATAAATCAAAAAAATCATTTTTTTAAAAATTGTTAATGTCCTTACAGTAAAGCTCTGTGGTTTCACCTGCATGGGAACACCTCCTTACCAACACACAGTGCACCCCATCTATAATTTACTGTCTTTGATAGCGGCCTGAATTTCAAAGAGGTTAAATAAGTAATTTGCCCATATCTGTGCAGCTAGGGAGTATTTGAGGCACGCTTCCGACCCAATGAGGTCAGGTTTTAAAAGGACATGCACAAAATATGGAAGTAAGGGTGTATAACAGAAGACACAAAATAGTTGAACACTCCCATAAAAATAGCATTATGAAAGTAAAATGAGCTGGCAGAAAATATGGACACCAAAGTCTTCCAAAAAAAAAAAATTCCCTATATTACAGAGAAGAAAAAGAAGAAAAAAAGGGATAAGACTTCTGCTTGAGATGGATTAGACTGTGATAATGACAGTAAAAAGAAGAGCTACTCCATTTCTATTTTGAAAATCATGTTCTTGTTAGAAATAATAGAACAAAACTAGCTTTATACTGAAAAAAAAATGAAGACAAAACTGTCTATGCAACAAGCTCGGTACCCAGTAGAGTAGAAGGAATTTCAGAAGACTAACACTTAAGACACTTAGAAATTCACAGGAAACAAAATCCAAGAAAGGATGCAACACTAAAGTCCTTGGCCTCAGACATCGACACACAAATTCTCAAAGCAAAGGTGCAGGGCCTGAGGCTGGGGGGCGGGGGATGATTAGAATTCAGAGTTCTCACCGAGACCCATGATTAGAGTATTATGTTACATAGTATACTTTATTCAAAAGAAACAGGATATGAAGAAGGCATATTCATATGAAGAAACCCAAGAAATAAAGGTAGAGAATCATGGTGGAGATCCTTTGAGTGAAGATCAATAGAGAGAAAAATAAAAGCAATTTAGTCATTAGAGTAATACTACAAATTACCTGGAAAGAAAGATGGAATGATGCAGGGGGCTGATAAAAGAGTGATAGCAAATTTCAGTTATCCAGACCTCTCTCTCTCTGACTCTCTTGCTTGTCCTCCCCTCCCCCTCTGTGTGTGTGTGTGTCTCTGTCTCTGTCTCTCTGTGTCTCTTTGTTTCTTTCTTGCCTGTCCTCTCTCACTTTCTCTCTCAAACACACATATTCTCTCTCTCTCTCTCTCTCTCTCTCTCTCTCTCTCTCTCTCTCTCTCTATATATATATATATATATATATATATATATATATACATATATATGTGTATGCATATATACACACACATTTCTCTCTACTTTATATATTTATATATATAAAACTTTTGATGAAATATCTCAAACAATTCAAGTAAAGTCAATGAGCAGTTATTAAGTGGCTATGTACCAGGCACTAAAGATATAAAAAAGGAAAAAAACAAGTCCCTGCCCTCAAGGAGCTCATTCTAAGACTGAGGAGGGTAGGGAATCAATGTGCAAATGCAAACAACTACATACAAACAAGGTACATATGGGATTATTTGGAGATAATTAACGGAAGGAAGGGATAAGCACTAAGGAAAAGGCTTCCTGCCAGAAGGTGGACTTGAAGGAAGCAAAGAAGGCCAGGGAGTAGAGATGAGAGAACTCTGGGAAGAGGGGATAGCTAGTGAAATACATCTGGGGATGAAAATATAAAAGTGAGATAGTGTCTGCTCTCAAGAAGCTTACATTCTAATAAATGAGAACATAAATAGAGGGTTAGTGACCAGGGAAGGGTCTTATAGTCTAGGAAGTCCCAAAGGTGATGATGAATGAAACAACAGTACAATCAACTGACTTAGCTTTTTCAGAGGTAATGGCTATGTTGACTTGGACACATTTCTTAGAGCAGTTGGTGGAAATGGGTGGGAAATGGGAGTGGGGGTGTCTGAAATGGACAGGGTGCCAAAGTGAAAAATGGCCCTATGAAGAGGAGACTGAATGATGTCAGAAAGTGTCTAAGGATGAAGATAGGACTAGAATGCCCACCTCCCCTCTATCAAGCCAAGTTACCTGTCCTGAATAAGTTCTAGCCTACAATATTAAAGAATGGTCTAATGTAATTGCTGAGCTACTCACTAGCAGGAAAAAGGAGAAAGATGCCACAAAAATGGTGGCAGACAAATGATCCGGTTTTCAAAAAGCAAAAGAAAGTAATGTCTAAGTATCACAGGTCAATGACCTTTACATTGATTACTGAATAATTTTTAGAAAGATTCTTAAATAAATGGCTTCTTAACCTTTAGAAAGCAGGGTCTGCCTGCCTCAAATCTCTCCCCACTCCTTCGCATCCTCCATTCAGCCACCAAAGTGATTTTCTTAAAGCAAAGATCTAATCACGTCACCCACCCACTCTATAAACTCCAGTGGCTCCCTATTGCCTCCAAGATCAAATACAAAATGCTGTTTGGCATTCAGAGCCTAGCTCCCTCCTACTTTTCCACTTTAAGGTAGAAAACTATCCAGTGTTCTTATACCTTACTCTCTGCCACATATTCATCGATCCAGTGGTCTCCTGGCTTCCTCCCTGAACAAAATATTCCATCTCTCAGCTCCAGGCATTTTCTCTAGTTGTCCGGCATGCTTGGAATGATCTCCCTCAACTCTGCCTACCAACCTTCCTGGCTTCCTTTCAATCCCAGCTACAATCCCACCTTCTACAGGAAACCTTTCCCAACCCCCCTTTAATTCCAGTGCCTTCCCTCTGTTAATTATCTCCTATTTATCTTGTATGTAGCTTATTTGCATACATTTGTTTGCATGTTGTCTCTCCCGTTAGATTGTAAACTCCTAGAGGACAGGCACTGTCATTTGCCTCCTTTTGTAAAACCAACACTTATCACAGTCCTTGGCATGTAGTAAAAAATGATTGAGTAATTGATATAATGACATAAATTGTTTTATTGACAAATATTGATTGATTGATAGAAAGGAAAGGGGCGGCAATCCCTGTAAAACACTAGGTTGGTTGAACACAGATGCTAAAAAAAGGCAGACAAAAGCAGAAAAGGGAGGCAAAAAACATAGTCTCTGTCCCTCCTGATAAGTGCTTATAACTGCTAAAAATAACTTCTTTCTCAGTAAAATTGAAATAGAAGAGCCCTAAAGAAGCAGGAAGTTCACGAAAACTTGGAGCTTGGTCACCATAACCTCAAGTTGTCATGTGACAGAGAGGGCCTGTCCATGGTCTCTTTTTTTTTTTCAGGGCAATGAAGGTTAAGTGACTTGCCCAGGGTCACACAGCTAGTAAGCATAAGTGTCTGAGGCCGGATTTGAACTCAGGCCCTCTTGAATCCAGGGCCAGTGCTCTATCCACTGTACCACCTAACTGCCCTCCATGGTCTCTTTTTTATAGAGAAGAGATACACCTAGCCTTACATCTTCAGCTCCACGCTGAAAGTTAGAAACCCAACACTACCCTTCCTAAGAGTTCTATGTGTGCTGAACCTTTCCCAGTCTCCTTCACCCTTTAGAACTTAGCTGTCACATATTTCTCATTTCTTCTGACCCTTGCTTTCTGCTAGGTGATAATTAGAGCATCTGGAAAACCATTACCCACCCAAGTAACATGTATGCATTTTAATATGCTTCTGGAGAAACTAGGGAAGTGACTCTCATAGTAGAATTTCCAATACCATGGCAGTTCAGAAGGAAAATTTATGGGGAGAGGGGGAAAGGGAAATAGACATTGTAGTGCCCTAATAGTTATTACAAATATGCAGCTACTTGCTCTGTTGGGTGTGCCTAGGGCTAACTTTGGGCATCCTTCCAACAGAATGGTAAGGAGACAGAGCTGTCACTGGCAATAATAACCTTCAAAACACTCGTTCAGTCACTAACCAGGAAAGAGACTGTTTTCCCAGAGTGGAAAGACTGAAAAGCAGTTTCGGTTTTTTGTTTGTATTTTAGCCACAGATAATAAACATTATGAGAGACACCATTGTCACAGAGGGATTAGATACATATATCTTGGTACACAGATATATGTATTTAGCCACTGAAAAGATCAATAATATTTCAAAGGTAAATGCCTAGATGTTTTTCCAGATTATTCTCTCTCATTTAATACAACACAACCATGAAATGTTATTGTTTTTATTTGATCTGTCCCAAAATAGCAAGTAGACAGAATTGTAGCATCTAGTTATACAGACTCAACCAGACCGGGATCATAAACAAGAACAGAAGAGAGGGAATGTGCATCAGAGGGTGGAGGTATGGTTGGAAGAGGTTCTGGGAGACAGTGTTAGAAGCAGAAAGAAGTAGTGGTCACCAAATGAAGTTTAAGTGCGAAAAAAGTGTAGTGACAACAGCTGGAGAATCAAGGTTTGTAGATTGGATTGTCTACTGGATTTATTACTAGTATTGATGGTAGTAGGAGAAAGAGGAAGAGGGGTATTGATGCTGGTGGTGGTAATAGTCATAGTAGTAGTAGTAGCAGCAGCAGTAGCAGCAGTACTAGTAGTAAGTATCATCATTAATTTTAAACTGAAGTAGCCAGATGGCTGGATGTTGTGTGCAGAATGCTTGATTACCTGAACAAAGACACCAACCCCAACTTCTTGCTCCTAGTGACTCCTTTCCTTTTTTAGTCTCTCCCTAGGTTCACAAGCAGTCTGGAGCACAATAGCTCAGAGATTACTGGAAGTGCAGAAATTCTCTCTTGGATCAGCTCTCCCCCACCTCAGCCAGAGCTAAAGAAAATCTCTCCCCTTCAAGTTGTCTTCCTTTCTCTCAACCCCAAACTGCATAATTATAAGCTTAGCCATAAACAATTAGAAAGAGTTCTACAGCTCAATAGCCATTACAAACAACTTCCCCTTGCAGTCTACGGTGGGGAGAAGAGGTGGTGCATCTGATCATGTCTCCCCTTCTTCCTGCCCTCTCTTACTTCATCAGGTCTTGACTCTTCTTGTTTTCCTGACATTCTGGCTTCACGAAGTTTCCATGGCAACATTCCAGGGGAGGGGTTGTATTAGCCGTCATGCAATGGTTTAAAATTTGTAAAGCACTTTACAAAGATCATCTCATCTGAGCTTCTCGATAACCCTGGGAGGTAGTGACTACCCCCGTTTGCAGGAGAGGAAACTGAGGCAAAGAGAAAGAGATCAAGTGTCCAATTTGCCCAATTTCACCCAGCTAATTAATTATCTGAAGCAGCGAATGAACTCAGGTCTTCCTATTTCCAGTTCTGTACTTTCTCTATGTCAGGCTTCAAAGAGCAAAAGTTAGGTGAGGAGCAAAGCTTCTGAGGGAGGCAAAAAGGTATATCAAAGAAGGGGAGGAAGACCAAGTGAAACTGAGAACCAAGCTTATCACCGATTGGCAGTTTGTCATTCTCAGGCACACTATGGCAGCTCATTCTATGACAGATTAGTGTGAGCTAGCTATTGCCCACCTCCTTGAAGGGGCCTCACTGTTAGACCTGTATAAATAGGATCTTTTGGGGGAGATGGGGAAATATGTATGTATGTATGTATGTATGTGTGTGTATGTATGTGCACATACATATATTCAAACAATTTACCCATTGTATTTACTTTAGGGTGATTTTAGACAACCTTAAATCATCTGCATGAGAAAAAGTGAGATTTCACCATTTCCCCCAAAGAACAACAAGGCTCCCCTCTTTCTTTAGTCACTATTTTATGTATATAATAAAATTGACACAGAAATAACTCTTTAAAGGATCAGGAGCCATTAGTGAAACCTGAGTTCTTGCTGAACCCATTTAGACAGGCTGTGGTTGACAGGAGGCAGTCTTGCTGAATAAAACTGCAAAACTAAGGAGGAAAAAAGGGCAAGGTGAATTCGAAATTTTGTGTCTCTTGGATTATTCATTCTCAAGGCAGGACAACAGTGTAAATGGAAAGTGATATAAACATAAACCATTCTCATTTACACTTTTATGGGCTTTCTTTAATGGGTCATCATTTCCAATTCTGAACCGGCAGTCAGCAATTGCTCCTTCTGAGAGGGGAGGGGTGGCAAATAGGGTTCAGATATGGCTGAACCTGGGAACAACCAAGTTACAAGACCCACACAGGGCCAGAGACAGATGTCATGTGGCCATTCTATAGTCCACATAAATGAGCACACACTCCCACGGATATTTGCAAGTTTTCTAAGGCATAAATTGCGGCAATAAGAATCAGACAAATTTCTTTTTTTAAAGATAGTAATGATCATCATAACTCTTCACTCAAATGAGTATGAGCAAAAGTTCTGTGACTTCTTAAGGATAGAGAACTTTGCACATGGAAACTCCTCTTTCATTGCATTCACATCTACAACACAAAAGCACATTCAGGGTTAAGTGAGTTGCCCGAGGTCACATTGTAAGTAGGTTTTCCTAAGTCCAAGACTGGAACTTTATCCACAGTAATAATAGCCAGCATTTATGCGGCACTTGAAGGTTTGCAAAGCACTTTACAAGTATTATCTCCTTTTGTCTTCACAGCAACCCTGGGAGGTAGGCGTATCCCCATTTTATAGATTAAAAAACTGAGTTATGGGGCAGTTAGGTGGTGCAGTGGATAGAGCACCGGCCCTGGAGTCAGGAGGACCTGAGTTCAAATTCGGTCTCAGACACTTGACACTTACTAGCTGTGTGACCCTGGGCAAGTCATTTAACCCCAATTGCCTCACCCAAAAAAAAAAAAAAAACCTGCGTTACACAGAGTCACACAGCTAGTGAGTATCTGAAGCCAGACCTCAACTCAGGTCTTCCTTATTTCAAGTCTTGTGTTCTATCCAGTATACCACCTAGCTATAGAATGTAAATTCCTTGTGGGCTAAGACTATTTCATTTTTTCCTTTGTATGTCCCAAGTCTAACACAATACATGTAGTGGGTGTTCAAGAAATTCTTGTTGAATTCAATTGAATTGTCTCATTAAGCATGTCCTTCAAAATAGTCTTCTTAAAAGGTTGCATTTACTCCTGGGATACTGTCTTTGTTTAAACAGATGATTTAGATAGATAAGACAGACAGACAGACAGACAGACAGACAGACAGACAGACAGACAGACAGACAGACAGATAGATAGATAGATAGATAGATAGATAGATAGATAGATAGATAGATAGATAGATATAGATAGATAGATGGATGGATAGATGGATGGATGGATAGATGGATA
This sequence comes from Dromiciops gliroides, assembly GCF_019393635.1. Taxonomy (NCBI): domain Eukaryota; kingdom Metazoa; phylum Chordata; class Mammalia; order Microbiotheria; family Microbiotheriidae; genus Dromiciops; species Dromiciops gliroides. Next base: position 48,266,073 of record NC_057865.1, on the reverse strand, counting down.
GATAGATGGATGGATAAATTGGTAGATTATTAGCTATACAGATATAAACAGACAGATAGATGATATTAACAGAGAGGAAAGAGAGGGAGAGAAAAAGAGAAATAGATGACATGAAATGAAATGGTTTTAGAATTATCTTTTGGAATTCTTTTATCACCAGTTTGGGGGCAATGCAAAAAAAATATTTCCCGATATTTGGGGTCAAACTTTGGTTTCTAAAAACCCCAAAATGACAGTTGTCAGCTTGGTTACTCACCTTATTTATCTGATTTGGCTCCAAGTGATATGTCTGTCTCCAGAACTCAGATTACTAAATCAACAAGTCTTAATTAATTAAGTCCCTAATAAGTAATAGGTACTAATTTGTTCACTGAGGATACAAAGACCAGGAATGAAACAATCCCTTCTCACAAGGAGCTCACCATCCTCAAGGGATGATGATTTAGGACTAGGGAGAGTATTCAAAAGAAGGTACCAAAAGTTCTGAAGATAATTCTGAAAGGACTTCAGAAACATTTTGAACAAAGGGATCATCCTTAGAATAAGGGCATAACTACTCAAGGGGACTACTTTGAAGGATGACACTCTCTTCTTGTATACATGTGGTCCATAAGACTATGATAGATATCTTCAAGCATGTAGAGAGCTGTCAAGTAGAAGAGAGATTAGATTTGTTCTTGCCTCCAGAGGTAACACTAAGAAGAATGGGTAGAAGTTGCCCAGGGAAAGACAAACAAACAAACAAACAAAGAGACAAAGAAAGAAAGAAAATTTATTCTTAATGTTATTTTTTTTAACTATATAATGATCATAATGATCAGAGCTGTGTAAAAGTGAAATGGGCTAACTCAGGAGATGGTGGCTTTCCCATCTCTAGAGGTCAGTCAGTCAGTCAATCAATAAACATTTGTTAAGCTGATATTAAGTACCAATTGCTATGCTAAGCATTGGGGATACAAAAGCAAGATTGGAGGTCTTTAAATTAAAGCTGGATGACCCTTGGTCAGGTCTGTTGCTCAGTTTGGACTAGAGAGTCACCAAGGTCCCTTCTCTCTTCTAGTAGCTGATGATTCTGTGATCCTGATGGCTGTTTAAAGAAATTGGTCATGTGTTCAGAGCACTGGCCGTACAGAGGGCCCAGGTTAAAAATCTACCTCTGAGCCTGATTACCTGTATGGGATTTGGCAAGTAACTAATATCCCTAGACTTCATCTGCATAACCGGGGGTATTGTTCTATAGAGAGACTCTAGATTTATTTGGAGAAGCCCCTAATTCAGTAACCACTGACCCTTTGGGAATGGAAACATTTTCCCACTGCCTGTTTGTGCCCCATAAGAGTACCACAAAGTGATGGAATATTATTGTGTTATAAGAAATGACAAGCAGGATGATTTCAGAAAAACCTGGAAAGACTTAAATGAACTGATGGATTGAGCAGAAACCAGGAAAACATTGTGCACAGTGACAGCAATATTGTTCAATGAAGAATTGTGAATGACTTAACTATTCTCAGGAATATAATGATCCAAGGCAATCCTAAAGGACTCATAATGAAACAAGCTATCTGCCTCAAGAAAAAGAACTGATGGAGTCTACATACAGATTGAAACATACTATTTTCTTTCTTTCTTTCCTTCCTTCTTTCTTTTTCTTTCTTTCTTTCTTTCTTTCTTCCTTCCTTCCTTTTTTTTTAAATTTCTTTTTGGGTTTTTTTTTGGGGGGGTGAGGCAATTGGGGTTAAGTGACTTGCCCAGGGTCACACAGCTAGTAAGTGTCAAGTGTCTGAGATCAGATTTGAACTCAGGTCCTCCTGACTCCAGGGCCAGTGCTCTATCCACTGTGCCACCTAGCTGCCCCTCCTTCCCTTTTTTTTTTTTGTTTGAGTCTTCTGGCACAAAATTACTAATATGGAAATGTGTAAATGCCTCTATCAGATTGTTTGCTGTCTCAGGGAAGGGGAGGCGGGGAGAAGGGCAGAATAAAATTTGGAACTCGAAACTTTTTTTAAAATTAAGAATTGTTTTAACATGCAATTGGAGAGCAAAATTAAATGCTATTTTTTTAAAAAGATTGTCAAAAAGCAAATATTTATTTGTAAATAACAGGAAATTTTACTTCTTTGTGCTCTGAAGATTTCAAAGCACCTCTTGAAATGATCGGGCAGGCTCTTGGGGTATCCACTAAATGGTACTGGAATGGCTGGTCTAAACTAAGACTCCAATGACATTGGATGACTTGAAGTCTCGGTATTATTTCAAAAAGGGATTTTTTTTTCTTCCATATTCAATTTCACCCTAAGTCATGAACTATTCAGACAGCACCTTTCATCAGGAAGAAAGCAGATTTGATTAATGTGATTTCTTTGTGAAAAATCTAAGAAGATTAAGGAGTGGTGAGGTAGGCCACGCACACCCCTTCTCAAAATGACATTATCTAGCAAACTCTCCAGCTCTTTCCAGGAATCAGATTTTCCCACTAGCTACATTTGCAAAAGGGGAAAGAATCTATCATGGTGGGGAAATTTTCTTTTTTTGCATTCAGGTTTCAGGCTCATGAATAGGTCAACAAATCTGCGACTCTATATTGATCTCAGTACATAACTAGGTGGAAAAGGCCAGATTTCAAGGAAACGTTTGCAGATTGGTGTTTTTCCCCCTCTTCTGTGATGGTGTCTTTTGTGATGGTTCCTTAGAAAAAAGTTAAAACTCACTAGACGATTTTTGTGCTCAGTGAATTTTGTGCTCACTCAAAGAAAATGTGGCCAGGGGTGATTCCTCTGAGCTATTTTCCATCAGTATGGTCTGGAATTCTAATATGAGCCATGAAACATGTTTTTCTGATATGGGGGAAATGAATTCTGAGCTGGTATAATATCAAATCTCATCTGCCTCTTCCACTTTGCCTATATTTATAGGGAGGAATTAAGATGCTTTTCTCTGGCCCTGTCAGCTTCCAGAATTCGGGTATTGGGTTCCCCAATGCTGTGCTTCAATGCGCACCATTTGAGAACATGATAGATGAGGAAGTCAATTATTCTCAATTGACCATTTCCATGCTTATTTTATTCCTTGGAATGCCAGATGTCAATCTGACGGTTATGAAGCTAAACTTTTCAGAGCAAAAAGAATAGCATAGGGTAGAAAGTCACTGGGCAAGCCTCTCCATACTATTCTTCTGCCAGGCCAAAAGACTTAAACACTGGGAAACGCAGAGAGAAAAATGAAAGAGCCCCTGCAAGCCGAGGAGTTTACAAGTCTAAGGATTTAGAGGCAAGAGAATTTGGGTCTGAATTCTAATTCTAACACAGCCAAGATGACCAGAAGTTATTTCATTTCTACATGCCTCAGTTTCCTCATCTGTAAAATGAGGGGGTTCATCTAAGGCCCCTGTCAACTCTGAATCTGATTGTCAGATAGAGAGAGATAATATAGAGATAGAGAGAGATATAGATATAGATATGCATGTATGTGTATAAATGTGTGTATGCATGTGTGCATTCATACATGTATGTTGTCTGTCATATATGTCCCTTTCTTGTACTGTGTGTATATAAAAGGTCCCTGGCAATTCTAAATATATGTATCTGTGTGTATATATACACATGTATGTACATGTGTGAGATGTGTGTACACATGTGCATTGCAAACATTCATATGCATGTGCACACATACATATATGCATACACATTCACATACACACACATATGTATATATAAATGTACATAGACAAACTCCAGAGGCACCATGAATTAGTGGATAAACCACAGAGCCGGGAATACTTGGGTGTAAGTCCCAGCTCTGATCCACACTGACTGTAAACAAGGTCAAATTTTTTAACTTGTCTGAGCTCATATGTCATAGATGAGTTGGTTCACAAATAGGTGCAAGGAACACACAGACTGGGATTTCCCCATACTCAAGAAAGCACACATCCCAACAACAACAAAATGACTAAGTAATAATTTTTAAAACAAACAAAATTGAATGCAGTGAAATTATACTGAGCAAGCTTGGCTCCAAAAAAAGAGTTATGAGATGAGACACACCCCATCTTGCAGAAGTGGGGAGGGGCCATGGGTGTGGGATTCTATATATAACATCAATACTTTTTGGTATATTGTATAGTTTACAGAACTTTTTTTTTAATTCCTTCTTCATGTTATTGTTGTTGTTGTTATTCAGTCATTCCGTTATGTCAAATTCTTCATGACCCTTTGGACCATGCTGTCCATGGGGTTTTCTTGACAAAGATGCTACAGTGGTTTGCCATTTCTTTCTCCAGTGGATTAAAGCAAACAGGTTTAAGTGACCTGCCCAGGTTCACACAACTAGTGTCTGAGGCCAGATTTGAATGACCCTCCTTCATACTTTATTATAAAAAACCACTCTCTGGGAAGAGGGAAGGGGAGGAATTTGTTGGGAAATATAAATGACACAAGAGTGAAATATATCAATAAAAATGTTTAAATAGAAAAAAATAGCAGATACCCTTAGCCCCTAACCTTGAAAGCAATCTAGACTGTCCATATTCATTCCTACATCAGTCTTTAAGGCAAAATAGGGCAAAGACCCAGGACAGCAGTGAAGTGATTGGAATGTGGTACAATTTTTTGAAGTGCCAAACTTCAAATTCAAGATCCTGGATTTAAGTCCCTATCTCACTCACTTACCAGCTGTGTGACCTTGACTGAGTCACTCAGCCTCTCTGGGCTTCATTTTCCTCATCCACAAAATGAGGAGGTTGGACAAGATCAGGAGTTCTTGGCCTCTTTTTAGGCAATGGACCCGTTTGGCAAACTGGGAAAGCCTGTGACCCCCTTCTCAAAATAATATCTTTAAATGTGTAAAATATCCTTAGGATTGCAAAGGAAACCAGTTATATTGAAATACAGTTATCATTTTTTTTAAGTAAACAGAATCCAGAATCCCTGATAGATGATCTCTAAGGCCCCTTCCAACTGTGAATTCACAGTTCTATGATAATCAACTGTAGTGTTAGCTCTAATTTGTATGCATACATCCATATATAAATGCATGGCTAAGGCTAAGGCTTGTCACACGCATCTTGTCATAATAAGCACAGAAAGCTTTGCCAAAGTCAAAAAAAATTGTTTTTGGAAAATTTTGACTTTCCACCTTAGTGACTGAGATGTGAAAAAAGAGAAGAAAAAAAAAGAAACGAATACAAATTTTTGCAGTCAAGAGAAGCGGTTTTTGTAATTGAGCTATTATGCAAACAGATTGCCATCCAACAGCAGCAGCAGGCAGGCAGATTTAACATTTAACATTCAGGCTGGGTCTCAAAGCTCCCAGGACATGAATTCAATTCAGTCAATCCAGTGGAGAAATCCCACCACCTGATTGTTCAACATTGCCTGGGAACCACCCCCTCTTCCCTAAATTGGACCTTTTTTCACTTTTTTAACTAGTTGCTCCAGCATTCTGGAAACACCTGAGGTTTGAATTAGGACAAAATGGGGAAATGTGGGTTTCCTGGCTGAAGAGAAGTTAAGACTGGAGTCTCCTTAGGACAATCCCCGAGTTCCTGGCTGGGTTTCTAGTTCGTCCTGCAACACCCCTTCTTGTGCCAGTCCTTTAGGAAAAGAGGCCTCATCGCCCTGCATAAGTTATAAAGGTCTAAAATACAAAATTACCTCATCTGAAAGGAGGGGACTTTTATAGAGAGACAAGCTATGAAGTGTTTCTACCAAGTTAAAAAGAATCACATTTTCACCTAGCTTTTCAAAATGAAGCCAGACTTTCCAATCGGGCTTGTAGAAGAAGTAGATGAATGTGTTTTTCCCATTTGTTAGAAGCAGCCTTGGCAGAGTGGCTAGGGAACTGGGTGCTGAAGTTGGGAAGATCTGCCTTTGGTACATACTGGCTTTGCAGCCCCAGGCAAGTCATTTAATCATTGGAGGAAACCTTGAGTTGTAATAGAGTTTCCTTACCCAGAGTTCCCTATACCAACAAAATCACAAATCAAGACCAAAAAAAAAAAAAGAAGAAGAAGAAGGAAGGGAGGAAGGAAGGAAGGAAGAGAAAGAAGAAAGAAAGAAAGAAAGAAAGAAAGAAAGAAAGAAAGAAAGAAAGAAAGAAAGAAAGAAAGAAAGAAAGAAAGAAAGAAAGAAAGAAAGAAAGAAAGAAAGAAAGAAAGAAAGAAAGAAAGAAAAAGCCTCAGTTGAGAGTCCTGGATTCTACTTGTTAAGGAGTAACATACTAAAATAACAAATTAAGAACAAGTGAGTATCTCTCCATTCTTTGCAGAAGTGTGGGGGGGGAGCCCTATGGGTGTAAAATATTGCAAATACTGTTAGATTTAATCAATATGTTCATTAGTTTTGTGCTTTTTTTTCTTTTTCTTGTTTGTTGTTTGTTTCAAAGCATGACTCCCTAAATAGGGAAGAGAGGAGGTATGTATTTGGAAATGAAGGGGATGTAAAAACAAAAGAAAGCAAGAATTTTTTAAGGGCAATAGAGATATTGTATTCTCCATTGAATTCTTCAATGAGAAAAATGATTGTTTCTCAAGTTACTGGACTTAACACCGTGCTTGGCACATGGTAAGAACTTATTCTTTCCTTCATATATTCCTCAAATAAGGAATGGAAATGTATCAATTACAATATACTACAAATTCAAAGGGGCAGCTAGGTGGAAGTGGATGGAGCACTGGGCCTGGAGTCAGGAAAAGCTGAGTTTAAATCCAGCCTCAGACACACACTAGCTCTGTAACCTTAGCAAGTCACTCCATCCTGTTTACCTCGGTTTCCTCATCTGTAAAATGAGCTGGAGAAGGAAATGGCAAACTACTCCAGCATTTTTGCCAAGAAAATGCCCAAATGAGGCCATGAAGAGCCAGGCACAACTGAAAACAAAACAACAACAAATTCAACAAGGCATATGAGCAAAATCCTGGAGGGAAAAAGTCTTTTAAGGAATATGATAAAAACTAGCTAAGGCACAAAGTAATAATGTATTATAAAATTATTTCTCTGTTATGTTTAGGAAAGATCAAACCTAAAGAGAAAAAAGAAAAACCCTATACCCAAAGGTCTATAACCCAGACTAGCTGCTTCCAGGATCTGTCTTTTCTGGGAAAGGAAGAGTGGCCTGCTACTTGGGCATAAGGCAGGAGATAAGTAAGCTATCTTATATCTAAAAAGGAAAACCAGGGGCAGCTAGATGGCGCAGTGGATAAAGCACCGGCCCTGGATTCAGGAGTACCTGAGTTCAAATATGACCTCAGACACTTACTAGCTGTGTGACCCTGGACAAGTCACTTAACCCCAATTGCCTCACACAAAAAAACAAACAAACAAACCAAAAAAAAAAGGAAAACCAAATATCAGCAGCGGTTTCCAGAATTATTCTCTGAGATCTTACCTCAAGAATCTGAATCTAGCCACTCCTTTGGGTGGACAATCTCTCCACTAATACATATCACTGCCCCATCGTTATGTTAGCAAATGATCTGTCTCAATGCATTTCTGTTTCATGGGAAATGAATGCCTTGCAGCCAACCCTCAGGTGATGAGCCTCTCTGGTTCTCAAATAACAGATACCCAGAGCTTCATCACCTAAAGCCCTTTCTGCATAGCAGGATTTGTCAAAGCATGTTTCCTCTGAGGATACAAAGTCTTCATCCATGACGAAGAGGCATGGGAGGAGGGTGTCAGCCAAGGTCTCTGGGCATTTATTAGTATAATTTGGTGACTTGTCCCCATTCTCTCAGGGCTGGCCCTTCCTCCACTCCCCTAGGGTTCTCAGAAATGGAGGAGTTTGGAGTTCTCTCTCTTCTCTGCCATTAACTCAAGCTCCCATTGGCTGTGTTCTCTCCACTTTGACATGTCCACTTACTAGCACCCTGATTGCATTTAACCACTTAATGTCAGATCGGTTTTTACAGAGGGATATTTACTTCAAAGATACAACATTAATGAACATATAAACATTTCCCTAAGCAACTTGGCACATAATTCCAGCCATGGAGTGAGGGGTAGAGGATGGAGTTTAGGCTGATAAGTTAGCTCATGCCTCCAAGTTCAATTCCAAAACCAAATTCTGCTGGACTGGAATCCTGAAAGTCACTCCAAATGATCATTCGGTGTTCCTTGAGGCCTTGGTGCTGGGTTGGCTGCAACACCTGGCCTGGATAATAATTAATGATGATGATAATAATAATAATATAGATAATTATGATAATAATAAATAGCTTTTATATAGCACTTCAAGCTTTGCAAAGGGCTTTACAAATGTTATCTCATTTGCCCCTTGCAATAACCCTAGCAGGCAGGTGTTATTATCAACCCCATTTTACAAATGAAGAAACTGAGGCCCAGGAAGAGTAAATGATTTGCATAAAGTTGCACAGATAGCAAATGTCAGAGGAGGTATTTGAACACAGGTCCATCTGATTCCAGAACCAAAGTGCCTTTTACTGTTCTGTGGTACTTCCCAGCACCAGTGAAAAATACTATGTTTGACAAATCCACTAATTTACATTCTAATCGATTGATTTCTTCTTCTCCATAAGAAATAGTTTTGAATTGGTGCAATAATCAAAATGCATCCTGGCTATAATAAAGTGAGTGCAGTCTGCATCAGAGAGCAAGTCTAGTTGGGTTCTTTTTTTCCCCAGTCCTTAGAGAGAAGCTCTTAGATGCAAGACTATTACTATGCAAGTTTGGCAGGGGAATATAGAAAATTGTTTAAGGAAATAAAAGAAACAAATTCACTTTGTAGATGCACTGTGCAGAAAGTCACCATTGAAGTCACAGACACGAATGTCTTTTCCTCCAAGAGGAATCCCACTTGTCCCAATGGTACCATCTATTTTCCCTCCTTGGGGTATCTCTTTCCTTTCTTTATCCAAGTATTTATATATTACATACAGAAACTAGTTCTACACACACACACACACACACACACACACACACACACATGAGAATCTATTGGCACTGCCATCTTGTTCCTATGGAATAAGGCTGGCATAGGTGACCAATAGGTTGAAGTCCTCTCAACAACATCAATACCAGACAGATGTTGGCTTAGCTACTGTCACTTCTGTGTCTGTGCTTTGGTTTCTCTATCTATCTAAGAAGAGACATTAGACTAGCCTCTGACTTCTCCTGGGGAAATGAGGAAGCTCACAGAGGTCATCTGAATAAATTTTTAGAGCTCTGTGGATGAAAGACGCCATTCACAAACATAGTATAGAATAGTATCATCTACTGTTTTGCTTATTTGCTTTAACTAGTAAGCTCCTCAGGGAAAGATCCTGTTCTTTGGATCACAGTAGAGCCACACACCTCAGGCCCCTTTATAAATAACAATGATAATTCTTCACTTGAAGGACATTTTAATCGTAAGATGTAATATTCATTTACGCTAGCTTTTCCAGGCACCCCTGGCGGGGGGAGAGGGGATATCTATATAAACAATGCACAAAGTTTTCTAAATATTTGTTTTCATTCTAATAGTGTACAAAGATCTGAAAATTCTCTCTCAGAGTATAGCATATCCAGGAGGAAGCAAAGACTTGCTTTTGTTTGTTTGTTTGTTTGTTTGTTTGTTTGTTTGTTTGTTTGTTTGTTTGTTTGTTTGTTTGTTTCAGAAAGCTATGTGGAAAGTTGTTCTCCTCCCAGGTAGGAGCATCATCTCAGATTCATGAACGTCTTCAAGCAACCACTTGGATGGTTTCATTTCAAGACCAATTCTCTCTCTTGCACTGAATTTGGCCTTTTGACTTCTGGCAAACAGTGACAAAAACCATGGTGTAAGAACAAGGGTTTCCCAGGAGCAAATGAGATTTAAAGGACAGCTGCTCTGTAGTATTGTAGAGAGCCTCACTCTTCTTTGGCAGCTTTTGATATTACAATCTGGAATCAATCAATAAATCAATTAGTAAGCATTTATTAAGCACATACTATGTGCTAGACTCCAGATTCTTTTTTTTTTTTCGGACGGGGCAATGAGGGTTAAGTGACACCCACGGTCACAGTGTCTGAGGCCAGATTTGAACTCAAGTCCTCCTGAATCCAGGGCCAGTGCTTTATCCACTGTACCACCTAGCTGCCCCCTAGTCCCCAGTTTCTAAGGCAAGGCAAGGCAAGGGAGAAGGGAAGGGAAAGGAGAGGCAAAGGAAGGAAGAAGGGAAGGGAAGGGAGAAGGGAAAAGGGAAGGGAAGGAGAAAGGGAAAGAGAAGAGAAAGCGAAGGGAAGGAGATGGAAAAAAGAAGGGAAGGGAAGGAAGAAGGGAAGAGAAGGAGATGGGAAAGGGAAGAGAAGGGGAAGGGGAAGGGCTAGGAAGGGTGTAGTACTACAGACTGTGAATGAAAGGATTATTCTTTAAAAGGAAAGCCTTCTGTACCGTTCTTTTGTTCTGTGACATGATATTATTTAACTTAGGAAGGGATGAACCCATCTCTTCCCTGCAGGCAAGAGGCTGCACTTTTACTGCACCTGGAGAAGAAGGTTCCTCTTTTCCCTCTCCCAGAGTCTTTTCCAAAGGACTGACACTAACCTTACAGGCAGCTCCCACGACTTCTGGCTCCAGCCATGCATGTTTCAGATCCAGGCAAGAAGTGAGTTGCCCACTTAGAGAGTCTCACCCTCCCCTCCCCAGGATGTCTGGGAACATCTAGCAACCCTGTCTCTTGTGGGTCCTGGGGCTCGTACAGAAAGAACTATTCTCCCAAGCAAGAAGAGAAGGAATTGTTTGCCCCTATCTGTTCATAACTGGGGGCAGGGCTTTCCTCTGAAGATTTACACCAGCTCCACTCAGCCATGCCCCTATCAGAAAACCAGGTATGTAAGCTAGTTGCATTACAACCTCATGAATAGCGAGTGACCTGGCAAAATATAAAGATAGGAAAACCCATGTGAATCAGAGGAATATCTTAGGATGCTTCTCTACATTCAAGGCTCTATGATGCCAGTGTCACACTTGCCTATTCAGTAGGCACTCCAAATCTGCTAGAGGAAGGGGTCATAGGATAAAATATTTAGAGCTGGAAGGGACTTTGGAGGCCAACACCCTCATTTTACAGATAATGAAACCGAGGCCCAGAAGGTCAAATGACTCGACCAGGGTCACACACATAGAAAATAACTCTTAGTTCCATAGAGGGCAGGAATGAAAGACATCTTATTGAGACTTCCCTGAAAATTAATGATCCAATGAGGAAAACGGTGATCATTTGATAATACAACAAATTAAGTGCCTACTTTGTGTACAACATTGTGCTAAGTGCTGAGAAAGATACAAAGTTCCAATAAAACCATCCCCAACTTCAAAGAACTTGTCTAATAGAGGGATAAGACACCAGCAGAGATCCTTCAGCCAACAACAATGTATCATTCGTGCTTTCTGGAATTACAAAACAAAGTGTTCATCTAATGCAGAAGGTTCCTATCAACTCAAAGCCGGGGGGAGGGGGGGGGAGTGCTATGGGTAGGTTTCCTAGAGAAGGTAGCATTTCAGATGGATATTAAAGGTAGGAAATGATGAGGAACATCCATTCCAGTTATGGAACACTGAACAAAGACAAGGAAGACTAAGCATGCAAAGTGTGTGTTGGGGGAAGAGGGCGAGGGGAGCACAAAGTGTGTGGAAAGGAAACAACATGAAGGCAGACTGTAAAGTCCATAGGATCATCAAACCTAAGCAGGAAGAGAGTTCAGAGGTCATCACATCACACATCTAAAGCTGGAAAGAACTTTGAAGGCCATGTGCTCCAACTCTCTCATTTTACATTTGAAAAAGATTGATAAGGACCTTGAATATCAAGCAGAGAAGTTTTGAGCTCTATTCAATAGGCAATAGGGAGCAACTGAAAATTCTTGTGCAGAGGTATGACTTGCCCAGATTTAGGCCTAATAAAGGTATTGTTCTGCCAACAGAATGAAAACTAGATCAAAAGAGAAAGAGTTTAAAAGTAGGAAGACCTATTAGAAATCAATTATACGGGGCAGCTAGGTGACGCAGTGGATAGAGCACCGGCCCTGGAGTCAGAAGGACCTGAGTTCAAATCCGGCCTCAGACTCTTGACACTTACTAGCTGTGTGATCCTGGGCAAGTCACTTAACCCCAATTGCCTCACCAAAAAAAAAAAAAAGAAAGAAAGAAATTATACTGGGCAGCTAGGTGGCACAGTGGATAAAGCACCAGCCCTGGATTCAGGAGGACCTGAGTTCAAATCCGACCTCAGACACTTGATACTTACTAGCTGTGTGACCCTGGGCAAGTCACTTAACCCCCATTGCCCCACCCAAAAAAAAAAGAATCAGAGAAGAAATCAATTATACTTCTACAGTGGATGTTATAACAGAAAGAAGAGGATAGATATGAGAGATATGGTAGTGATTAATTTTTTCAGAGGTAGAAATTGGTTTTTAATTTTATTTTGTTCATATGTTTTGTGCATTACAAACATTTGCAAATTACTTTCACTTTATGAGAGGCCTCAGGTAACAAAGTGAAGTAAAAATAATAAATAAATTTAAATTTTAAAGTAAGTAAAAATTAAAAATAAAATAAAAAGCAAATAAAAAATAATTGTATAGTACCTTTATGTGAAAGTATGTGGACCATTTTTTTAATCTGCCACACCCTCACCTCCACCATTTTTTACTTAGCTGTTGTAGATTACATATGATCTGATACTGGAATGGGATTATAAGGAATTACTAGAGACATCCAAATAGAGATGTCCTACAGGATACTGGAAACAAGTATCCAGAGTTCTGAAGAAAAGTCGGGGCTTAGGAGTCATTTGCCTAGAGGAGACAGTGAAAGCCAGGGGAATAAATGAGATGCCCCCCCAAATAAAAAGAATATAGAGGGGGGCAGCTAGGTGGCACAGTGGATAGAGCACGGGCCCTGGAGTCAGGAGGTCCTGAGTTCAAATACGGCCTCAGACACTTAACACTTACTAGCCGTGTGACCCTGGGCAAGTCACTTAACCCCAATTGCCTCACTTTAAAAAAAAAAAGAATATCGAGGTAAAGCAAGAGAGCCAAGGGTAATAGTCCATTGGGAAGAAGCCATGAAGATGATATGGAGCTAGTGAAGTAGACAGAGAAGGGTGAGGCAGAAGGACAGCCAGAAGCATGTGGTATCTCTGCAAGGAGATGGCATACAACAGTAGGAGGTCAACAGAGTCAAAATCTGCAGAAAAATCAAGGCATGTAAATCAGGTCTGAAACAAGACCAATGGATCTTAGGAGGTTGATGGTGACATTAAAGTAGTTTCCCTGGGACTGCAGAAACCTAATTGCAATAGACTGAACAGAGTGGCTAGTAAGACAGTGAAAGCATTAGGAATGAAAATCTTTTTTCAAGAAGGTTAGCAAAGAAGGTGATAGGATTGTAGCTGAATAGGACAGAATGAGGAATCAAGGGAAGGCTTTTTAGGAAAATAGAGTTTACCTTATAACAAGGGGATTTCTGAGATTTACAGAAGCACTGTTGGCAAACTAATTTTGTTGTTGTTTTCTTAATAGTATTTTATTTTTTCCAGTTACATGTAAAGATAGTTTTCAACATTCATTTTTTTTTAGAGAGGCAATTGGGGTTAAGTGACTTACCCAGGGTCAAACGGCTAGTAAGTGTTAAGTGTCTGAGGCCGGATTTGAACTCAGGTACTCCTGACTCCAGGGCTGGTGCTCTATCCACTGCACCATCTAGCTGCCCCCAACATTCATTTTTATAAGATTTGAATTCCAATTTTTTCTTCCTCCCTCCCTTCCCTCCCCCCCCAACATGACAAGCAATCTGATATAGGTTATATATGTACAATCACATTAAATATATTTCCACATTAGTCATGTTGTAAAAGAAGAATCAGAACAAAAGGGACAAACCTCAAAAAAAGAAAAAAAAACCCAACAACACAAAAAGTAAAAATAGCATGGTTCAATTTGCATTCAGATCCCTCAGTTCTTCCTCTGGATGTGGAGAGCATTTTCCATCATGAGTTCTTTGGAATTATCTTGGATCGTTGCACTGCTGAGAAGAGCTAAGTCTCTCACAGTTGATCATCACACAATGTTGTTACTGTGTACAATGCTCTCCTGGTTCTGCTCGCTTCACTCAGCATCAGTCCACTTAAGTCTTTCTGGGTTTTTCTGAAATCTGGCAAGCTAATTTTGAATGACAGGTGACAGAAGCCTATTCCCTAAGAAGCAAAGTCCTATCCTCCAATTCTGTTTTAAGTACAGAATTCTTCTGAGCAACATACTCCCTTTCCCAGCCCCAACCTTTCAGTCCCTCTCCTAAGGGCCCTGTGGATTACACAAGCACCTCTGCTCAATCCTGGAGAACAAGTGGCCCATCTCACTCGTGCAAACATGAAAAGAGGAGGTTGTGGGTGTTGAGGAGGAGCCGGGCTTGGATTACAAATAATTAATACTTTTCCCTTGGGAGAAGTCAGTCTTGGCATGGGAAATTAAGATGGCTTTAGCACAGAGAAGAAAAGAAACCAGTGAGCCAATTTCTCTTCCCTATAAATATGGGGCGTGGCGGCACTGTAACGAGTGTGGGATCTGTTTTCAGCTGATTTCTGGAGGAATTTTAATGAGGATTTCACACTTAGTAACCACAGGCTTTATGTTCTGTCAGTAAAAATGCTAAATGCTTCTGTTGGAGTCCAGGGACATTGTTTCCACTGCTTCATTGGGCTGTTCCTTATGAACCAGTGACACGATATTTTACTTCAGTCCAGAACACGGCCAGATTTCCTTCCCAGTGTTCCTGGAAATGGTTTCAATTACCCAGCACTGAGCTTCAGGCTGTGGATACCCCTACCCTTAGCCCACTGGGTCTGGCAGGGGAGTGAAGTAACAGAAGGGTCTTCTAGCCATCCCAGCTTTGGTTTCCCCATGCTCACCATGTAGCTGGCACTGGCCCTGTGGATAACTGGCCAGAAATGCTGATGTGGCTATTCAAGGCACAGAATCAGATTCATCTGAAACAGAGGCCAAAGGTTAAAATAATAAACTTTAAATGAGGTATGTATGCTGCATGTGACATTCCAGTTCCAGACGTCATGAGCCCAAAGTCTTTCAGCTGATGATTCCAAAACAATATTGTTTTCCTCAGTCTCCAAGTCTGGTTTGGTTACAATTGCTCACAGATTGCTTTTTTTCCCCTCAAAAAACCTGGAGACAACACAGTACTTGTTGGAAATGCAAATGCTAAGGAGGCCTGCCTGGTGATCTGCACTAAATCATTTCTCCCCGTTTCATGACTGCGGTCACTTAACTCTCTGCAAATATGGCATCAGGCTTTTGCTTCTGGGTGAAAGTTTAAAACAATCCCCAAAAGCAAATAGAGAAATGGAACCACTACCACCCTCCATTTCTCATATACACTCCTTCCCACAACAAAAAAATACACATTTAGTTGGAAATCACTGGCCCCTTATACCAGATGTGGGCTGGCCCTTCACAACTCAACCGCCTGAAGTTGATGTGTTAACCACTAACCAGACTTATCAGTCAGAGAGAGGTCTGAAACAGGCTCCAGGAAGTCCCAACTTAGGTGCGTGTATTTTGTTAACCAAGCTGAGAGGTCCTTTTAGTCCTGGGGTTCTTCACTGTCTTGAAATTCTATTGATATTTATGTTGAAGACTTTGATGCACCTATTTATTCTTGAAGTACTGAGGTCCTACAAAGTTCTTAGATTAAGTCAGAACAGCCATTCCAGGAACCGTTACTCACTCTCTCCCCTTTCATCGACACATTCCTGACAGGAAGGGCTGGAGGGAAATTACTGTTAGCCTCCCCTTCTTGGTGCTGTAGTTATATCAAGGCACTGATACCAAGGCCCAAGATCACAAGGTGGATCTATTGGTACGTACAGAGGTCAAACAGCAGAGCGTGTCTGAGGGCCTGAATTCCACAGGGGCCACTTATTCGGTCCTTGGGTTTAAAGGAAGTGCTCACTTCCAGAAGACGGGCCTCAGTGAAGGATGCCACAAAAGAAATGGTTAGGACATAAAGCAAACACAAATCATCTGAATGAACTATGTTTTTAAAGCCAAACTGGCCTTTGCAAAGGCACAGAGACAGGAAGTAGAATGGAATGGAGTTAATAGAGCTAAGGTATGTCCAGAAGCCATCTAAATTTTCTTTTATTTTGGAAATTCAACCACTGCAAGGTTTTAAAAATGTGAAATGCTAAGCAATACACCAGAAGTAGGATTAGAAATAAATGTAGGGGGCAGCTAAGTGGCACAGTGGATAGGGCACCGGCCCTGGATTCAGGAGGACCTGAGTTCAAATCCGACATCAGACACTTGACACTTACTAGCTGTGTGACCCTGGGCAAGTCACTTAACCCCAAATGCCTCACACACAAAAATAATCAAAAATTTTTTTAAAAAGAAATAAATGTATATGTGTGTGTGTGTGTGTGTGTGTGTGTGTATGGGGAATGGGGTGGGGGGATGTGGATGTGGGTGGGTATACATATATACATATGTATGCATATATATACA
This sequence comes from Dromiciops gliroides, assembly GCF_019393635.1. NCBI lineage: Eukaryota > Metazoa > Chordata > Mammalia > Microbiotheria > Microbiotheriidae > Dromiciops > Dromiciops gliroides. Next base: position 48,249,571 of record NC_057865.1, on the reverse strand, counting down.
TATATGTATAAACATATAAGTATGTGTGTGTGTATGTTGTTGTTGTTGAAAGTAATAGAATGCGAACCCATATCATTTAGAGCCTAGTGTTTTAAACTATGGGTCATGACCCCATATGGGCTCACATAACTGAATGTGGGGTTTGCAAAAAATCTGGCAATAAGAAAAGATCATGTACACTTATTTTATATACCTATATACCCAGTATCATATAAAAATTTCTTGGGCAAAAAGAGATCACGAGTGGGAAAAGTTTAAGAAGCCCTGATCTGGAGGAGACAGTATGTCTTATAGAAAGAGCAAAGGCTGAAGAGGGGAATCGAGAAATCCTAAAATGGTAGAATATTAAGGGAAAGTTAACATTTTGAGTGACCCTCAGTGGGCTAGTGGCAAATGCCCTGAGTTTGAAGTCAGAGGACCTAGATGTGAATGTCTCTATTTTGATTATTTGAGTGACCACGAGTAAATCACTTCTTTGGTCTCCTAATTCTTTATTTAAGCTCCCTTTTAGCTCTAAATCCTATGACCCTAGTCCAACCTCCTCATTTTAGCAATGATAAAACTGAAAGGGGCAGCTAGGTGGCACAGTGGATAAAGCACCAGCCCTGGATTCAGGAGGACATGAGTTCAAATCTGGCCTCAAACACTTGACACTTACTAGCTGTATGACCCTGGGCAAGTGACTTAACCCCCATTACCCCGCCAAAAAAAAAAAAAAAAAAAAACCCTGAAAGAACTGAAATGTAACCCATGACTCAGATTCACAAATTCTGAGCTCATGAACACTGGTTCAAATGGGGAAGGGTCTCAACAATAACTCAAATAATGGCTCAGGCACTATTCATGGTCCTCCCCTCAGGAACATCTGAATTTGTCTCGTTTCTGATTCTCTCTTAGGAATATTCACTCCTCCTGCAAGCATCAAACTAACAAGGCATGGAATGTAAAACAGATTTATATATGGAAAGAATAAAGAAAATCCTTGTCCTTTTAACAAACTGATAGTTAATAAAGTATAGACTATAAAGTCCACCTTCAAGTGAGTTATAGTCTGCCTCAAGTGAGCTATTTCTTTCCTTCTGTTCAATACACCCAGAAAGGAAGGAGCTAGCCAGAATCCTCTGTGTGAAAGCAAAGAATATTATTACTTCCATCCCCTGCTTAAGTGATTTGTACAAAGTAACAAAGCTAACTGCTAAAAGACCTAGATCTAGAACCCAGATCTAATTCTTAATTCAATATTCTTTCCACTAAACTATAGACCTGGCCCTGCCTTTCCCACCTGTATAAACCTAAGACAGTCACTCGTAAACTCTCTGTGGGTATATTCTTCATCTGTAAAATCAGATATCTATCTTATTCAATTCAGTCATTTTTCAGTTGTATCTAACTCTTTGTGATCCTATTTGGGGTTTTCTTGGCAAAGATACTGTAGTGGATTGTCATTTCCTTCTTCGGCTCATTTTACCGATGAAGAAACTGAGGCAAACAGGGTGAAGTGACTTGCCTGGGGTCATACATCTAGTATGTGTCTAAAGCTGGATTTGAACTCAGGAAGATGCATTTTCCTGACTCCAGGGCCAACACTCCATTCATTCCTCCACCTAGGTGCCCCAGGTATTATCATATGGCTATACCAATAAAGGGATTCACCCAAAATACCCTTAAAGGAAAACAATACAATATTTTTAATCATCTGAAAGGAAATTATCAACAAAAAAGATAGGAATGGGTGAGTTAATAAGCCAGTCATGAACAAACTTTTTCTCTATGCTTTTCTTTAGGCTAACCCAATATGATCATGCAAAAGAAAAAACTATGGCAAGTCAAAACAAAGTCATTAGAAACTTGTGCTTTAATAAATGTGTGAATTTAAATTTAGAAAGTTCCTTTCCTTTGTATCCTCATCATTATTCATAAGCCAGTCAACATTATTTGAAAGCAAAGATAAACATTCTCTACTGATGCTGGCAAGTGGACTTTGTAGCACTAACTTACTAATGAACACCTTCCCAGCAGCAGGCCCTCACCTACTCACAAGAAAAAACAGAAGCTAATTACTTGGGATTTTTTTTCCCCAACTTCTTATTTTCTTTTAAGCATTAGATGTATGTCTGAAAGTATATGTGGCCTTCAAATCAACTTTTCCCTACCTGGTTACACCATGGGAAGGAGGCAATGACTTATGAGGCTTTGAGCAAATCACAACTTCCCTGGCCTCAGTTTCTCATCTTTAAAATGAGAGGGTGAAGCCAGATGGATTCCAATGTGCCTTCCAGATCGAAACCCACGATCCTATGAACAATGTCACTCTGCTTCTGATTTGTTAATGCAAAATGTCAATATGTGGTTCTTTTTTTTCCCCACTCATAATGCAATCAAGAAATCACCTTAGAAATTAAAAGCACCAGATTCTATAATAGTTGGTATCAGACTGAAAAGTAAAGACATCAGGGCAGCTAGGTGGCGCAGTGGATAGAGCACCGGCCCTGGAGTCAGGAGTACCTGAGTTTAAAGCTGGCCTCAGACACTTAACACTTACTAGCTGTGTGACCCTGGGCAAGTCACTTAACCCCAATAGCCTCACTAAAAGAAAGAAAGAAACAAAGAAACAAAGAAACAAAGAAAGAAACAAAGAAGGAGAAAAAGAACAGACATTGATGAGTTCTTCCATAAACTTCTTTACACCTGAAAACACTCCCATCATGCAACACTCTGGGGCTAATTAAGCATCATGATGACATAATACATCTTTCAAAGTATCAGGGTATTACCTACTACAAAAGAAGCAGTATTAGGAATAGATGGTTAGAGCTGGACCTGTAACTTCATTGACCTAGGGAGTTTCCAGTGAGGAATTTCTTCTGTCATTGAAGGTCATTGAGAGAGTACCGGGGGATTTGCCCAGCATCACATAGTCAGTGGGTCACATGTGGAATTTTAACCCTGATCTTCCTCATTTAGTGACTAGCTCTTTATTCATTGCCAGCAGTTCTTAATCTGAGATCCTTGGACTTGGTGAGGGTATGGGTGTTTGTGTGTGTGTGCATGTATTTGTATGTATATACACACAGAGACATATATATTCATACTCGTAATACATACATATATCCATATACATCTATATATGCACACATATACACATGTGTATGTGTGTACATGTATGTTCATATGTGTCTACATATCTGTGTGTGCATATATGTATACGTATGTGTACATCTACATCTCTCTGTGTGTAATACACATGTACATGTATATGTTTGTATCTGTGTGCATATGTGTGTATATACATCTATATATATATTGTGTACATGTAAGTGTATATGTATGTTTTAATAGCTATATTCCCACAAAACTGGTTTCCTTTGTCTCATTTTTATGCAATTAAAAACATTTTTCTGAGGAGTCCATGGCTTCAGTATTCTGCCAGTGGGGTCCATGGCACAGAACAGGCATAAAACCCGGCTCTTCATCTTGCTGCCCCTCCCTCTGTGAGAAATACAATCAAAATACATGTCCTACCAACAGCAAAGTACAGGAGATGAAAGTCTGAAGTGAGGAAAAAAGGTCACATTAGCAACCATAAGCATCTGTTATCTTCTGGTCTAGTACTAAACAAATGACTTTTTTTTTCTTTTTCTTTTTTCACTTTGTCTCAAAATAACCTTGGCTAAAATTATTCCTGAATAAGCTCCTCAAAGCTTAAAATAAAGTGTTTTCCCTTCACATCACTTCATAAATTCTGTTCTTAGAGACAACTGGTATTTTTTTAAAGGAGGAAGAGAAATGTACCTTGAAATGTTTCTGGGCTGCCTGGTTCGTAATGCTGTCACCCACTGTTCACTGCAGCGAATGACAATCCTAATTTGTATTTCATTCAAGCATGGACTATTGCAAGAGGGAACAAGCCTCTATTTAGAAGCTGAAAGATTAATTTTGTCTTAATATTATATATTTAAGTGCAATTTACTAGTTTATGAAGACCAGGGTCATTTTGAAGTCTTATAGTACTACAGTGGGGGGACATTGCCGAATTTGGAAATTTCATTGATTGCTTAAAGTCAGCTGGGGCTGCAATTTATGGTTTTTGTTTGAATCAAACAAGGTAAACACTTGAGGCCAATAACAATTAATAGAAACGGGGGCAGCTAGGTGGCACAGTGGATAAAGCACCAGCCCTGGATTCAGGAGGACCTGAGTTGAAATCCAGACTCAGACACTTGACACTTACTAGCTGTGTGACCCTGGGCAAGTCACTTAACCCTCATTGCCCCACCAAAAAAAAAATTAATAGAAGCAATTGCTAATACTCATTTTGCCAATTGTATTATCTAAGTCCCTTTGTAATAAAACAATAATGACTGGCATTTATACAGCTCTATTTAATGTGTACACTAATTTGAGACTCACAAGTACCCTGCAAAACAAGTAGTTTTTTATGGACTGAACCAAAATTTTATTTGGGAAAGCTAGGTGGTACAGTGGAGGGAGAGTCAGGCCTGGAGTCAGGAAGACTCATCTTCTTGAGTTCAAATCCAGCCTCAGACACTTACTAGCTGGGTGACCCTGGGCAAATCACTTAACCTTGTTTGCCTCAGTTTCAGTTGTGTCACAAAGAGCTGAACACAACTGAAATAACTAAACAACAACAACAAAGGTAGTTAGCAGTTCCTAAGTACCACTCTTGGCAAAGTTCTGAATGAAATCTTCTTTGCTCCTTTCTGTACCCTTTCCCTTTTACTGTTTCTCTCCCCAACCTCCATTTCAGTGCCCTCATTCTCTCACTTCTCCCAAGTCTTCTGCTTTTTCTTCCCTTTCCCCTAGGAAATACCAAGTGAAGGGAAAGGGAATCTTCAGTCACTAACATTTTGGTGACATTTCCACGATCGTGACACCTGAATGGAAGAAAGGTTTTGGAGCAAAGATACCCTGCTTACAAGGGTAAGCAATGAGACTTTGCATATCAGTGGCATTTTAAAGTGTTTAGTAACACTCACAGGGGGAAAAGGTATGGTTAGAGTCAAATTATAGATGGGGGTTAAACCCAGACAGCAAATAGTAGATGGCACAAGGAATCTGGCATCTCATGAAAACTGTGATGCTTGATGAAAGCACCCTGACCTAAAAAAAAATTACCCAAAAACCATAATTTCAAGATACCCCTTAAAGATCTATGTAAATTACTATACTCCACCTCTTTGGGCTAAGAAGAAATCAGACAGTGAGACTGAAAGTTTAGTAAACGCTGCTGCTTCATGATTCAATGCTTCTGTTATACTACCATGGAAATTGGTGCTTGGGAATGAATCTGGAGAGCATTTTATGATAATACACGGTTATATTCTATGAGCCCCATTCTAGAGGTTGCAGTATGAGGAAGGAATGGAGATACAAGGAAGATGCCAGGAGCACCATTGCTTGGAAGAGGTGGGCTTGGAGACAAGCTCGAGAGTGACTAAAAAACAAAGGACTTTTTCACCTTGCGCCCTCCATGTCACTTCGGGGCCACTTCACAAATGTCCTTGTTCTGCCTCTGACACAGTACTGTTGGCAATATATTTTTAGAATCAACTTATATTTGTCATGCCCTGATGACAAACAGCATAGAAAATGCCTTTTATCAGAAGTGGTGCTGTGTACCAGCTAGGACATTCTGAGGTCATTTAATCTCATCTGTTAAATGGGGGCAATATTTTTTGTTAGAAATTGGGGGGGGGCAGCTAGGTGGCACAGTGGATAGAGCACCGGCCCTGGATTCAGGAGGACCTGAGTTCAAATCCAGCCTCAGACACTTAACACTTCCTAGTTGTGTGACTCTGGGCAAGTCACTTAACCCCAATTGCCTCACACACAAAAAAAAAGAAAAAAGAAAAAAGAAATTGGGGGGAGGGAGGGAGGGAAAGTTGGATATGTAAATATGTGGATGCAACTCATGGGTGGCATGGATAGATTTCATCATCTGGGTCACCTTTGAAGAGAATAAGAGAAGGTTCATTCCCACATAGCCAGCAGAATAGCTCCGGGGAAGACTCACAAGGATCAGGAAAGCTATGTCTAGGAAAATCTCTCTTCTAATCTCCAAAAGGAGTATCAAGCTATAATCATATCTACTTGAGCCACTCGGATATCTCTGGTCTAGAAGTACAAGCCCAGGTACATTGAGTCATCAATCTTATACAAAGTATATAACTTTGATAGCTGAGTAGGGGGTAGAATCAGGAGATGATGAGGGGCTCACTCCATGGTGGTGACATTGGAAAAGGAAAAAGAGAAGCTAAGATGGAAAATAGACCCAGGCTTGGGTGAAAGCTGTGATACCTACCTTGAGAAGCAGTGTGCCATGGTAGATAGAGAGCTGGCCTTGGAGTCAGAAAGACCAAGGTTAGTATGACCCCCACCTTGTATTGGCTTGTGATCTCAGGCAAGTCACCAAACCTCTCAATGAAGCAGGCAATTCTAAGACTTTTAAGTTGCCTAGCGAGTGCTGATATCATGTTGGCAGTGCAGGAATTAGTCTTCTCCTGCTCTCTTCAAAGGTGGCCCACAAAGTCAGGATTCATCTAGGACACATACGAGCTGTGTGACCTCTGTCTGCCTCAGTTTTCTCATCTGTAAAATGGTGATAATGATAGATAATACTGTAAAGAGCTTTGCAAACCTGAAAACATGAGATAAATCCCAGTTGTTACATCGTCATCACCACCACCATCATCATTGTTACTGTCCTGGTTCTGCTTACTTTACTTTACATTGATTCCTCTCTCTTCCCATGCTTCTGTATCTTTCATATTCAGCATTTCTTAGGGCCCTGTAGCATTCCATTTCTTTCCCACACCCCAACTTTTTTAGTCATTCCCCAATCTATGGGTGTCTACTTTATTAACATTTCTTTAGTAATGTTTCATTTTTTTATTGAGATAGAGGGGTTGGAGAAAGGGAAGCACAAGCAAAGTCCCTAAGGTATGAGTCCACATCCATGTACCATTTCATATTCTTATGAAGGACTCATGCAATATGGCACACAGCACCTTAGAGAACAGGGTCCAAATTCAAAATCACCCTGGTCAGTGGGAGTACTGCTCAGAAATAAACAGAATGAGGTTCAGCAGGAAAAAAAATACTGCTGGGGGCAGCTAGGTGGTGCAGTGGATAAAGCACCAGCCCCGGATTCAGGAGAACCTGAGTTCAAATCAGGCCTCACACACTTGACACTTACTAGCTGTGTGACCCTGGGCAAGTCACTTAACCCTCATTGCCCTGCGAAGAAGAAGAAGAAGAAGAAGAAGAAGAAGAAGAAGAAGAAGAAGAAGAAGAAGAAGAAGAAGAAGAAGAAGAAGAAGAAGAAGAAAGAAAGAAAGAAAGAAAGAAAGAAAGAAAGAAAGAAAGAAAGAAAGAAAGAAAGAAAGAAAGAAAGAAAGAAAGAAAGAAAGAAAGAAAGAAAGGAAAAAATACTGTCATCTACTGAGGGTCATGGGACAGGGTTGGGGTAGCAGGACCCACAATAAAGCTCTACCCAAATCCAGTTTTAAGGAGCTGGCTACATGAAAGGTCAGGGTTCCTACATGACACAAAAGTGAACATGAGTTAGCAACATGTGATGCAAAAATTAAAATCTTGGGAAAACCATACATAAGAATCATGAAGAAATCATCCCATTTTATTGGGGACCACTCAAACCCTCTTTTGAATTCAAGTAAGTGAAAGCCTTAATTAGATGAGAGGATTGGAGGAGAGGTATAAAGAAGAGTTAAGTATTCGAAAATGAAAACTGAAAAAAAAAACTGTACAAAAGAAAGGCTCAGAACCATCTCCAAGCCTAAGAATGACATTTCACAGAGAATGGTGACCAGCTGTTTTCCATCTGTCCTCAGAGCAAAAGAAACTAATTTGGTGACAACAAAATAGATGTAGGTTAGATATATCTATTTGTGAGTTTGCCATATCTCCCCTTCTAGAGAGTCAGTTCCCTGAAAGCAGAGATGTATTAATTAGGGGTCAGCACTAGACTTAAACTAGAGTTTATATCCCACCTCTGTGACTTACCAGTTGTATTACCAGGGGCAAGTCACCTAATATCTCTGGGCCTTAGCCTCCTCTTCTATATAATAGGGATTTGTTGTTGTTCCAACATTTTTAGTCATGTCCCATTCTTTGTGACCTCATTTGGAGTTTTCTTGTCAGATACTAGAGTGGATTGCCATTTCTTTCTCCAGCTCACTTTACAAATGAAGAAACTGAGGGGCAGCTAGGTGGCGCAGTGGATAGAGCACCAGCCCTGGATTCAGGAGTACCTAAGTTCAAATCCGGCCTCAGATACTTAACACTTACTAGCTGTGTGACCCTGGGCAAGTCACTTAACCCCAATTGCCTCACTAAAAAAAAAAGTTTTAAAAAGACAAATGAAGAAACTGAGGCAAACAGGGTTAAATGACTTGCCCAGGGTCACACAGCTATTAAGTATCTGAGGCCAAATTCCAACTCTTGAACATGAGTCTTCCTGACTCCAGGCCCAGCACCCTATCCACTGTGCCACCTAAGGATACTTGGCAAATCCTGTATTGAACTTGGCATTGGCAAGACCTAGATTTGAACACTCAGATACTAGCTGTGTGACCTTGGGCAAATCACTGACCCCTCTGGACTTCATTTTCCTCATCTATAAAATGAGTGCACTCCATGGCCTCTAAGCTCCTTGTAACTTTAAATTCCTGAGCTTCTGACTACCCATCTCCACAGGACTGTTAATAAGAAAGTGGTTTATAAGTCTTTTTTTTTTTTTTTTTGGTGAGGCAATTGGGGTTAAGTGACTTGCCCAGGATCACACAGCTAGTAAATGTTAAGTGTCTGAAGCCGGATTTGAACTCAGGTACTCCTGACTCCAGGGCCGGTGCTTTATCCACTGCGCCATCTAGCTGCCCCAGTTTATAAGTCTTAACATACCTAAAAGGTAAGTGGTACCATGCACATTGGCAATTAGTTCAAATCCCTGAACAACACAGGGGCACAACAAAAATATATGTTGAATATAACTTCCCAACAGCAAGTTATCCAGTGTTGGAATGGGCTATCCTTAGAGGTCATGAGACATCCTTAGTTAGAGTCTTTAAAAATAGAACAGATTCATATCTCTGTTTTATAATTTAATTCAGTCTTGCCCTGAAGCAGAGGGATGAATTCTATGACACTGGAGAAGTCTTTGGAAGCTTATGCCACATCAGAGGCCCTCCCTGAATGGACACTCTCAGGTGTTAGTGGTAAGGATTCTTTTTCCAGCCTGACTTGGACTAAATAGTTACTGAGTTCGCTTCCAACCAAGTTCCCTTCCAGCTATGATTTTGTGGTTCCATCACCAGTTTCCCTCTGTTCCTTTTGGTGTCCTCTACCCTGGTTTGTTTTACATCCTATCCAATCTCTTTGTTTCTCACTATCCTGAGACGGGGAATTTCTGGGATGAAACAATCCAACCTGATTAACCTCATGCAACTACCCCATTTAGAAAAGGGAGTGAAGATCAAGTCCCTAGACAGAGGAAATCTAGCATTATCTGTAGATTTATAGTTCTGAAATCCCTGAGATGTTTTCTTATTTGTACTGTTCACAGAATGGGCCCCTTCCCAAAAAGCCAGAAACTCAGTTTTAATAACCCACAGAATTCTGCAGTTTGAGGGAAACCTCCAAAGGTTTTGAGATTCTGCCAGTCTCCAGCAGGTTTTTATTGGCCGTTGGATGTGTTTGAAAATTTTTACTTGCTGTTCAGTTTAATATGTGGAGAGAGGTTTCTAAAATGACCTGCCTCGGGCCTCACAGCATTATCTAGAATGAAAATGTAAAACTCTGCAACAGAGTAAAAGACAAAAGAGAAAGGAAGATGGTAGTGGGGACTCCAGAGGTTTTTAATAAACCCTCTCTGTGCCCTGTTATATAGATTTTGGAAGAAAATTTTCTTTTTTTTTTCCTACTCACCTCGGATTTTAAGAGTGGTTAAGGATCCTTTGCACCTTGTTTCTTGTTGTGCCTATCTTTCTATGCATATGAACTTTGCTAAGACTATATTTTTCCAATCTCCTGAGGCACTGACATGTGTGTGCATGAAAGTGTCAATGCACACATATACACAAACACTGATTTTTAAAGGAAATACATAATATGTGGCATATAGATGCCTCCATCAAAAATCCTCCTATTCTTTTCATCATCCTATGATCCACAGGACACATCCGGATGGGCTTTCCCAGTTTATAGACTCCTTTTCTCCTTTTGAAGAATTTGGATACAGTCCCTGAATGCAAAAATGGGGCATATTAGGACCTCAGTGTGTAAGGAAATGCAGTAATTGGGGTTGTCTCAGATTGTACTCCAAAGGTCACATGGGAAAGGACATTTAAGGAAATTGTGATAAGGCATTCAAGGGAAAGATTAAAGAACCTGATCTGATTTATCGGCGAGATGTAATTCAAAGGGCCAAGGCTTCATTTTGGTAAACCAAATTGAAAGGAAAAGCTTACTTTAAATCCAGTCGTCCTGATACATATCTTGCCACTAGATGCAGATGGCTCTGGAGAAGAGAGTGAGGTTAGAGACTTTGTACAGCATTGCCTCACTTCAATTCGATTCACTGCAAGTCATGGCATCACCTCCTAATGTCATGGTCATCTTTGAGAATGAAGGACAAACAACAACAACAACAAATCCACTTTTTTTCAGTCAAGTTGGTTTCCATAGCCGCAGAGCACTCAGCCAGCTGGTTTGGCTAATGACGCTGTGGGCAGGGGTGGGGGGGGGGGTCCCAAAATGGTCCTTAGCTTCTTCCTCCAGTGATCCGAAGATTATCTGGAACACCTCTTTGGAAGATGCAGTCAGATTGTGGTCCTAAACCTCATCTAAGAAGCTTCTACTCAGATACATGTAAGGTTTGGCTTAGGATCAGCATCAGAAAAGGGGGAAGATAATAGTTCCTAGTCAGTTTACAATCCAGGAACTCTTTGGGGAATAGCATTAAATTGATGGATTTATCCTTATCCAAGGAGCTGGGATATAGGAGAAACTCATATCCAGAATCCTTTCAAGGCCAGTCAGAAAGAGACACACATCAAGGTTCTCAACTATATCTTAGATGTTTTTATATCTTAAGCACAGCACAAATAAGTAATTCTGGTCCCAGAAAGAAGTTTGCCAAAATGGACCTGTGACATGCAGCCCAATATGTAGCATCAAATAAATTATTTTTAAGACAAACACAATTAGGGTTGGAAGAGAGACCCCAGAACACAATACTCCTTGTAGGGTAAGACCTTGGAACATCAACGCCATGGAGGGGAGATAAAAGTCCTGGGATGACCATCTGACAGTTTTCTAGTTTAATTATTTATTCCTTGTAGATAGGTGCTAGGCTCTCTTGTTCCTATCATCCTATAATGCTGCAAGTGTTTCCAGCACCCTTTAAATTTTGGTGCCCTGGCACAAATTCCTTATCCCTTCACCCTAGTTACACCTCTGGTCCTCCGATGTCCCAGGTTTATTCACAGCTCCCATTCTAATTCCTTCTATTAAATCATGACCCAAATAAATTCTTGAGGTCCTCCTTTTTATACCATTTCTGTTTTCCACTGCCAGCACCATAGAGAGAAATGGTGGCGCCAAGTAAGACCCACTTCTCAGAGATGTCTTAACAACACTCATGTGCATATAAAGTGGCAAACAAGGTAAAAATAATCGCTTTGTCCCAGTTTAAAAATCTGTGTTTTGGGACAAAAGAAATAAAGCATGAGAAGAAAAAGGGCATTTTCTTCCAAAATGTATATAATGGAGACAGGAAGGAGATTTGTTTTTTTTAAAAATCTCTTGATCTGGGAAATCAGTCAAGATAGTAGAGTAGGAGGAAAACAGGATAGCCCAACTTCTTGGATAACAATGACCTCAGACAAATGCCAGACCAAGTAGTGAACAGAAATCCAAGAAGAAACCATAGTGGGTCATCTTTCCTGCCCAAGATCACAAATTTGACCCATAGGCAAGAGGCCAAGGTAGGAAATGTTAGAACAGGGGTAGGCTGAGATCACGGAATCAGACCTTGGCGCAGAACAGGGACAATTGTGTTCTCAGTCACAATTGTGAGACTCAGCCATGGATGAAAGGGACCACAGCTCTGAAACTGAAGAAACAAAAGTTCAAGCTTCCAAGCATATGGATTTGTTAAGCAATGCATGTCAATTACATAACAAATCGGGACCAGGCTTCCGCAGTTGGCATTGTACCCTGAATACAGATTTTTATGCATTAAAAGAAAATAATTAACAGCATATAAACTAGGATACAAGATTAGGTAATTTGATTTCAATTTAGATGAAAAATTAGGGACTTTGCAAGGTGGGAGGGGGAAAGCAAACAGGTACAATTCCCCAAAATCAGAAAAAAGAGGTGCCCCACTCCTGCCTCTTTATTCAATAAAAGGAATAAGGAAACAGTGACCGATTAACCAGTTTAGGGCCAGTTTCCAGGTAAGACATATGGGTTGCTTGAGATGTATAATTGTAAGAAAATTTCTTGCTCCAAATTTCAGATCTGACTGGGTTTCTGGTCAGCATAACCTAACTTGAAACCTTAGTTAAGGTTCTCTAAGCAACAGGTACAGGTGGCCCAGCTTCTCAGGCAAACAGGGCTAGGTTCAAACAATGCAACAAAGTTTTCCCACAATTTGCATAACTGGATAAAGTTTTGGTGTTTTTTTTTTCCGCAAGACAGAATTTGCACTAGACCCATTATTGAAGAGAAAGGGAACTGAGCTAGATCCAGAATTGACTGCAAGACGAGTCAGTGTGGTTCATTCATTTCCCACAATTCCCTCAACAAAGGAGAGGGGAATCTCAGACTCAACACCCACCCCCTTCCAGGAAATGGGTTTCAAAGCTCTCCCTCAGATTCCTTGGAGGGAAGATTTGAGAATCAGCTCCCAGGGGAGGAAATGAATCTCTGATGAAATAGAGAACTTCCAACCATCCCTGATTTAATAAATAAATAAAGATTAGAGCTGAGTGGAAACTTTGAAATGCAAGCATGGAAATCCACTGAAACATAGAAAGGTAAATATAAGGGGAAAATTAGAAGATTCTTTACAAAGATTGTTGATATTCTATTAAGGGGGAGAGGGAGGGAGATGTTACAAGGTCTCTTGAGTCAACAGGTATAATAACAGAAGTCAAATAAGTCAGAAGGCCTGAGAGTGGTTTTGTTATATTTTAATGATGTTGAAAAAAAGAAGGGAAATGGGGGGAATGATATATTTGGGGAGATCCAATTAAGGAGGTAGAACTTATTTCATATAATCAAGGTGAGCAAGCAGAAATCTGTACAAATATGGAAGAGGTAAGGGAAGCAGGCCTCATTTGAACCCCACCTTCATGTGAATTGCTCATTACAGAGTAGAACACACAAATCTCAAGAATTTAGTACAGAAATACATTCAACTAAATAGAGAAATACAAGGCAACAGGAAGAGGAAAAGAGAGAAATAAAAAGGGAGAACAGATTCAGAGAGGGATTAGGCAAAAGAAAAGCAAACCCTAAACTTGGAGGGGGATCTTGAAGGAGAATTTAAAAGGAAATAAAGAAAGGGATAGGAAACCATGATAAAGAGGGAATAGGGAGCAAAGAGAGGGAAAAGTACAAGAGAATAGAGTAGAGGGTAATACAATATTAATAATTCTAAATGCAAACTTGAATGGGATGATCTAAATCCATAAAATGGAACAGGATAGAAAAATGGATTATTAAATTGTGCTCACCATTTGATTCAGTGATTACCATTACTTGGCTTATACCCCCAAAGAGATGAAAGAAAGAGGAAAAGGTCCTATATGCACAAAAATATTTATAGTAGCTTTTTAGTGGCAAAACCCCTTGAAACTAAGGGTAGCCATCAATTGGGGGATGGCTGAATAAATGATGGTATATGAATTTGATGAAATACTAGTGTGTCATAAGAAATGAAGAAAGTGATAGTTTCAAAGAAACTTGCTAAGACTTGTGTGATCTGATGCAGAGTGAAGCAAGCAGAACCAGAATAATTTATACTATAGCATCAATATTGTAAAAAAAAAATTCTAAAAGACTTAAGGACTCTGATCAACCATGATTCCATAGAGCTGGTGATAAAAAATACTACCTACCTCATGACAGAGAAGTTACTGACTTATGCAGGATGAGATACACATTTTTGGACATTGTCAAAATGGAAATATTTTCCTTAACTATATTTATTCGTTACAAGGATTTAGTTTTGTTTTGCCTTTTTCCAGGGGTAGGGTGGGAGGGGAAAGAGATTTTTTAAATTAAATTCTTGATCATTTGAAAAAGAAAACCCAACTTTAAAAAAAATCTCTGGATTGCCCTCTGCTATCTTCTTTGCTTTTTCCTCTCCTGCTTCTGATATGTTATGATCTGTACAGATTTTTGAGTCATCAATATAGAATCCATTCTAACAGGGGCGGTAATATGTATGTGTATTCATTTAGCAAAATATATTCAAAACAAATGGTGCTAGCAACTGGGAGACCAGAAAAAGAGTTATGCAGAAGGTAATGCTTGACCTGAGTTTTGTAGAAAACCAAGGATTCCAAGATGTGAAGCGGGAAGGGAGTGCATTCCAGAATGGGAATAAGCAATGCAAAGGCATATGGAGACAAGAGATTGAGTGTAGTGTGTTAAGGACATCAAGAAAGTACATTTGGCTGGAAAGTCAAAGGCCCAGGAATGGGTAATATGGCATAAGGCCAGAAAGGCAGTATGGGACCAGGCTGTGAAGAGTTTTATGTGCCAAACAAAAGAATTTATAGCTGATGCCAAAGGTAATAGGGAGCTACTGGAGTTTATTGAGTACAAGGGTCATACCTGAGCTTTAGAAAAATCACTTTGACGGCTGTGTGGAAGACAGATTGGAATGGAAAGATAATTGCATAGGTCAAAAAAATCCCATTCTGGTCCCTCTGTTTATTTAGCAAGAAAGAAAACTTCATGGAACATTTTGTTGTTATTTAGTCCTCTTCAGTGGTGTTCAACTCCTTGTGACCCCTTCTTGGAATTTTCTTGGCAAAGATATTGGAGTGGTTTGCCATTTCCTTTTCCAGTTCATTTTATAGATAAAGAAATGAGGCAGACAGGGTTAAGTGATTTGTCCAGGGTCACACAGTTAGTAAATGTCTAAGGCCAGATCTGAATGCAGGTCTTCCTGACTCAGATGCCCTAAACATAGTCCCATGGAGCCAAGTATTTTGCAATTTTGTAAAAAAAAAATTAATATGTTTTATCATGGTTCTATTGTTAATGAACATTTGGCATTATTCTACAAATCATTTCTAAGCAACATTGTGTAAACATCCTGGATGTGTATTCCATGGAAAAGAGAAAATATTTTACTCTGGGCTGCAAATAGACAAACTCTAACACCAGCAGTTTTTCACCCAGACTAGTTCTCTCACACACTCAATTTTCAACATAAAGAATTATGTTTCTAGCTACACTGCAAATGAATAACAAAACTGCAATGCACTTAATATAGAACTGTGAAAGTTTATGTTTAAGTTTTGGAAACCAAATTGTTTATCTTTGTTGTTCACTTATACTAAAAACTTTCACATTTAAGTCACTTTTCATTTTCCAAAAGAACTACATAGCTAATTTTCACTGATGATCAAACATATCCAAAGCTTGAAGCTTGAAACTCTTTGTTATCAGGCCCCAGAAGTATGCATGAACAAAACAAAAAAAGTTCATTTTCCATTCCTGCATCTCAAGAGGTATAAAACATTCAACTTGCTTGTACCTTTATCAACAATCTTCAGTTAAGAGCAGCTTAACTGTACCACTTGCAAGAGACAAAATTCCAAGTGTTTAGGAGTTTAATTTTATAACTTAGGGGGGAAATGTTAACTTACTCAAAGTTTAAGATAAGCATGACATTAGAGTTATTTCATCTCATGTACTTGGATTCCAAGAATTCCTCTTCTGAAAGAGGACAAAAGGAAGGAAAGGAAGATAATAAAGGGAGAAATAAAGGAAAGTAGCTATTTCATTCTTGCAAATTAAATGTTTCTGTATGTTCTAAAGTCTCTGATTTTGAAAATTGTACTGATTTAAGTGCCAGCTTTTGAAAGTATTTTTCACCTATTTAGCGCAATGGGAAATGTTAGTGTGATTTTTGCTTGTTCACTGAGTACTTCCAACTGAGTAGGGGAGGTGTCCTCTCTTTGATCACAACACTACTTTGGATTTTGATGAAAGCAAATGATAGAGTAAAGTTCTATTTTCCTATAGTATAATATTTTAAGAGGTGTCAGAAAAGACTGTCTCCACATTCAATCACCTTGGATATTCCCAGCTTCCTAAAAGCTCATGAGATGGACTGAAAGGTAAACCATATGAAGAGAATTTGGAAAAGTAGTATACATATAAAATTAAAGGGTACTAAATTGAATTGATGACTTATGAAATTATGAAATGGAGTAGGCACACCCAATTCTTTGAGTACTCACCAGGAAAGACCAAAATGACAGTGGGAAGTGAGGCTGCAGTTACACTTTAATAAGCCACAGAGAGTGTAAGGACAAATGACACAGAAAATACAGAGAAATGTGGCAAAAAGAGGTACAGAGGCAAACAGTGTGGGCCCACAGTGTGATGGTATAGGAAAACAGGCAGTGGTAGGGTAGAAATCAGGAGGAGAAAGGCACAGAGAATAACTCCCATAATCATGGATTAGAGTTGGGAGCACTTGGCAGCATGGACCCAGATGGAAACAAAAGAGTGATAGGGGAAGAAGGGTGCAGGAATTTGGGGTCTCATTTTTTGTGGGGTAATGAGGGTTCAGTGACTTGCTCAGGGTCACACAGCTAGTGAGTGACAAGTGTCTGAAGCCGAATTTGAACTCAGGTCCTCCTGAATCCAGGACCAGTGCTTTATCCACTGTGCTACCTAGCTGCCCCCTGGGGTCTCATTTTTATTGGGTGTTTTGGAGAAACAGAATTTTATCAATACTACCTTGGGATTCGTTTATTAACATATCCAAACCATCTCTGTAGTTTAACATATTCACATCATCTCAGAATTATCAGCATCATTTAGTGTTCTGCTGATCTTACTGTGGATATCTGGAACTCATCTGAAATTTACATATCATAGAACCAAAAAATCCTGACAGCAAAGCCTAGATAGCTTCCCCTGATTCAGCACACATTACCAAGATGTGATTTTTGGTTAATATATGATAAAATTTGTAAATTACTGTCCTTTGATTTTTGAGATGGTTTGTACGTGACCTCTAGGTTCCCTTTGCAATCTTACTTCCAGCTATTGTCAATTTATATTGGCTACTAATAAACTTAATTTACTGACTAGAAGGGGAGAGGGTCAAGAAAACAGAAGAAGATACAATTTTAACACATGAATTTCTATTTGGTACTTCAATACTTCATTAGAAAATATAACTTTGAAGATTATATATGTAACACCTGTTTCAAAGACCTTTATTACATATTTACTATAGGATTTTACTGTCGGTGGTTAATGTAGCTTTAAGGGGGGGGGGGCAAATGGAGCAAAAGGAGGGGGCAGCTAGATGGCGCAGTGGATAGAGCACCGGCCCTGGAGTCAGGAGTACCTGAGTTCAAATCCGGCCTCAGACACTTAACACTTACTAGCTGTGTGACCCTGGGCAAGTCACTTAACCCCAATTGCCTCACGAAAGAAAGAAAGAAAGAAAGAAAGAAAGAAAGAAAGAAAGAAAGAAAGAAAGAAAGAAAGAAAGAAAGAAAGAAAGAAAGAAAGAAAGAAAGAAAGAAAGAAAGAAAGAGCCAAAAGGAATGCTTAAGATTTTAAAATTGGATCTGGCAGTTTTTGAGATACTGAAAAGAGAGTTGATAAAGATCATCTGAGAAAAACTAGGAAAACAAAGAATGAGGAAAAGTTTCTTTCTTGAGAAAACTATCTGTTTTATAGGGCAAAATATATATTATTTTAAATATAAATATACTTTATATATACTTTTAAAATATATTGTTTTACATTAAAATATAGTTTTATATGTAAGGACTCAATCTGAGAGTTCCTGGGCCCTTAAGCAATCTACAAATAGATTGTAGAGGGTTCATGAACCTGGATATGAAAATGATAACTTTATTTTAATTAACCTTCAAATGGAATTAAACATTTCCTTCTATTATGACTTTTTAAAAATATTATTCTTAGAAGGGATTCATAAGTTTCACCAGACCACCAAAGGGATCCATGACATTTTTTTTAAAAGAAGCCCTGCGTGATAAAGAGGATTTTATGAGGAATAAGTCTGGAGATTTGTAAGAATTATGGCTTGAGAGAAACTATAGAGGACTGAGCAAGAATATGGAGGAACTTTCTTTCCTGATTTAACTTTTGTAACCCTAATCTTGAGGAGGAGATAAAACAGAATTCTTGAGAATTTCTTGAGACTTTACTAAGTACTATGAGTGAACTGAATGGTGAGACTATGTCACCAGAAGTAAAGAAGACTCATCTGCAGTTAAAGCGGTAAGGTGTTGGCTGTCATCATTCTCATAGCTAAAACATTATAAATAAATATTTATGTTATTATGTATTACATTGGTAACAAATTACATACTCAATAACTTTAATATTTATTTACTTCTAGGTCATTAGTCTCTTTCATAATTCTGAGTCATATTTTTCAAAATAATTTTTGCCATCTTCCTCTCCAATCTCACTTTAAAATCATTATATACTGAAAAATAGTTTTGTCATCTTCCACTGTGATCTCACATTGAATATCAAGTTGACTTGATATTCAATATACAGTATTGAATTCAATTCAAGGTATTTTGGATATCAATACACTGAATATAAAGACATATGGTGACATGGTTTAGAAGATCTTGTCAGGTTCTTCATAGAATTCTTCTGGGCAGCTAGATGGCGCAGTGGATAGAGCACTGGCCCTGGAGTCAGGAGTACCTGAGTTCAAATCCGGCCTCAGACACCTAACACTTATCAGCTGTGTGACCCTGGGCAAGTCACAACCCCAATTGCCTCACTTAAAAAAAAAAGAGAGAGAGAGAGAATTCTTCTACCCTTTTATCCCTAGAAACAGGTAGGGAATGTGTTTTGTTGTTGTTCAGTCATTTCGGTTGTGTCCTACTCTTCGTTACCCCATTTGGGGTTTTCTTGGCAAAGATACTGAAGTGGTTTGCCATTCCTTCTGTAAACTGTGATTATCTTTATGATGGTCTTCTTGTTCCTGCTCACACAGCTGATAAAATTATATTTCTTGTTACCTTTGGGTGCCCAATAAAAACTCTGTCAACTCCTTTATTTTCTTCTACAAAGTCATCCTTGCTTTTAGCTGCAACTTTCTTAAGTGTTCTGAAAAGGCAGGAGGGAGAAAGAGAATTCCAGAAAGTACCATGATATTAAGGGGCGGGAGCATTCATAAAATTTAATTTTAAAAGAAATTAAATGAATTCATGTTTATGGACAATCTCAGAGTTGTTGGCACCCTCTGCCTCTTTAAGCCACTCTGACACCAACACAGCACACAGCAGAAGCAGATGGGGAACCCAGCAGGACACATGGACACATTTCACTTTTGTTTGATTCTTGGCTCACCAGCTCCAAAGAATTCATTGCCTAATGGGTGACCTGCTGACAATGATCTTCTCTGCTTAGAGCAGATAAGATCTATCACTCATAGCATCCTGAAAGCTACCTCAGCTTAATAGAATCATCACATTCTATGAAAAAAAAAGCCAGGGTTACCTCCATACCTTGATAAGGCATTAAAATGAGACTTTAATGGGGGACTCTGTACTAGCCTTAATATAAATGCAGCCCAATGATTTTACTACTATGGAATGTTCATCCATTCTTTGAACAAGCATTAAGTACCCACTATGTGGTAGGCAATGGGAGGAAGGAAAAGGAAGGAACAAGCATTAATTAAGTGCCTACAGTAAGTCGGGCACCATGCTAAGCACTTCACAAATATTATTTCATTTGATCCTCACAACAGTACTGTTAGGTAGGTGTGATTATTTTTATCCCCATTTTACAATTGAGGAAACTGGGACAGACAGAGGTTAGGTGACTTGCCCAGGGTCACTGAGATACAAAGACAAAAAAACAAGAATAGCCCCTGTCCTCAAGAGCTTTATATTCTTTTGTCCTATGTGCTGTCACAGAAAAGAACTGAAATTAGTAACTACAACTTTCTGGGAGACATATTTCAGAAAAATGCATAAAGAAAAACTTTCTACTAATCAGAACTGTGCATCTGGAATTTCTCTGGAGAGAAGAATTTCCCTATTAGTAGACATGTTCAAGCATAGACTAGATGACCATTTGTATCAAAATTCATGTTTCAGGAGACAGCTAGGTAGCACAGTGGATAAAGCACCAGTCCTGGATTCAGGAAGACCTGAGTTCAAATCTGA
The DNA here is from genome assembly GCF_019393635.1 of Dromiciops gliroides. NCBI lineage: Eukaryota > Metazoa > Chordata > Mammalia > Microbiotheria > Microbiotheriidae > Dromiciops > Dromiciops gliroides. Next base: position 48,229,100 of record NC_057865.1, on the reverse strand, counting down.
CCTCAGAAACTTGACACTTACTAGCTGTGTGACCCTGGGTAAGTTACTTAAACCTCATTGCCCTGTCCCCCCCCAAAAAAAAAAAATCATGTTTCAGGTAAGTATTGGACTGAATGACTCCTGAGATCTCTTGCAATTCAGAGATTTTTCTGATTGCAATGCTTAGCATGGTAACAGTTGCTTGACCTGGCACCAAGTAGGTGCTTAATAATTGTTAGGTGACTGGCTAATATAAACTACAGAATCTTGAAAATAACCTAGAGCTATTAGAAGGAGGAGGCAGAGCAGGAGGAGGAGGAGGAGGAGGAGGAGAAGAAGAAGAAGAAGAAGAAGAAGAAGAAGAAGAAGAAGAAGAAGAAGAAGATTCAATGTTGACAATATGACATGAGTTCATGATACCTACATTCTTGAATTCAATTTCCCAAGAACCTTATGTGGCTTTCTTTGTCTGGGGATGGGGGTGGAAGAAGCAATTAGTATAGTCTGCTTCCTCAGTTACCACTAACAAAACAGAAATTACTTGACTTTGATGCTTCAATGGATCTGGGATTGAATTCATCAGTGTCAGAACTCTGACCAATGATGTCATTTGCCATTTATTATCTCTTCACTAGTGAAACTCTTGTCCATGCCATCCTATAAAACCTGGTGTTGGTGAACTTGGTGGGGGGTTTTTATAACTATATTTCAATATAATTCATTTCCTTTGTAATCTATGTATTTTATCTTATTAATTTAAATATATTATTCTGAGAGGACTTCTGAGAAGAGGACCATAGGTTTCATTAGGCTGACAATAAGTTACGTGACAAAAGTCAAAACAACAATGTCTAACATTAACATTAAGGCGATAATAACTCTCTAGCAATGCAAAATTCCTCAAGTAGAAAATGGCTGAGATTTCCTTACCAACCCATAAATATCACCAAATTCCATTATATCAGAAATAATGCCTAAGTAATTTAGTAGTAACAATTGTAATAACTAATAATAGTAATATAATAGTTCAGTTATATAGCACTTCACAATTTATTAAGCTATGAACTGTAAATTGATGGAATCAGTCAATTATGAGCTAAAATGTCATGGTGGAGTTTTAGTATGGGATTTTTTTTTGAGGGAAAAAAGCAATAATATCAATCTCTCCTTTGAAGACTTTATAATTCATATGAATTTACATCTATGACCTCCTTCTCAAAGCACGATTTAAGCTACCTATCCCATTTCATTGCTCAGAACAATCAGGCACTGTCACTAGGGTTCCCCAAATTTAAATCATTGAAGTGAGATTGGTCTTTGAATGTTTTAAATGATTTGCAGTAAAAATATCAGTTTGAGATTAAGTCAATAAAATTAATCATTCATGACCCTGAAGGCGGAAGGGGTGAAGGGAGAAGGGAGAGGGAGGAAATTGGAAAACACTACAAAATTTAAAGCTGCCAGGAGGGAAGGGGCTGGGGGAATTACTGTTAATTCACCCTGGCCAAATCCAAACACAATCTGTTCTTTGTAATTCAACTTGGGGTGCCGTTTTCTTGTCACTATCTGCAAATATAACCAAGAAATATGGTCAAATCAACGAACATTTGTGCAGAAGCAGTTTGATATAATGGAAAGAACACGGAGTTGTAGAAGGTCAGTAGACTTGGGTTCAATGTAAGTTACAACATTTATTACCTGTGCTACTCTGAGCAAATCGTTTGACTTTGCATCCTCAGTTTCCCCACCTGTAAAATGAGAATAATAATGCTTGCACTCTCTATTTCACTTTGTTGTGAGAAACGTGTTTTATAACCTTTAAAGTTCTACATGAACACAACTTATTATACATGTCTTTTGGGGGGGGGGGAGTGAGGAAAAGGTTTTGACCTGTGATTTCATTGGTGGAGAATACCCTCTCCCAAAGCAGAATCGAAATTCATCAGCCTTTCAAAGTGTTAGAAAATTTCTTGAGGAATTTAATATTAATGTGATTTCCTCCCCTACCTATCTTACAACTCTGGGAACAAGATGCCTCTCCAAGGATTAACTAATTATCATTCTATCTGAATCAAATGCTCAGTACATTCCAACTCCCTCAGCCTTCTCTTCCTCTCTGATTGGAAGAAGGATGGAACACTCAGCTCCACCCAAAGCTTTCCTTTATAGAGCTCTGGACCTGGACTTTGTAGTTCACTCAGCTATCCATCTTTAGCTCTCCAGAGTTGTAAAAGAGCTGAGTACTACCCCCACCCAATCCCCCAACACCTACCACTCTTGTGCCAATGGGTGATTTTTGTCACAATCTATGATGTTGTCACTATCTATGAGTATGATAGGCACTAACCCCACAGAGTCTTTCATCTGGAACACATCCTTCTGGTCCTCTTAAAGATGCAGAAATAGGGAATTACAGAATGTGCTGCTGCTGCTACTCTCTCTTGCTGAATATAATCCAAGGTGTTGCATTTCACCCACTACTGTACACTTACTGGTATTGTTTTCTAATTATCTCCAAAGGAGGCATCATCTCTCCAATTTAAGCACTCAAGCAATATTTGTCAAATGGATGAATCAATCTCTCCACAGATTTGTATTAAAGCCCTGCAATATTCCAGGAATTGAAACAGGTAATGGAGAAACAAAGACCGTATAAAAAACAGTCATCCTCAGAGAGCTTTTATATTCTATCAAAGAAACAACCCATACATATACAAATGTATACAAAGTAGATGTAAGTTAAATTGTGGCTAGGAGCCACTAGATACATGAGTAGCAGAGAGATCAGGAAAGAAAGGGATTGTGGGGGAAGAGGAGGAAAGAGAAAAATGGACAGGAAGGGAATAAGCATTTACTTAGTGCCTACTATGTGCCAGGCACTGTGCTAAGTGCCTTACATCATTTGATATTCACAACAACCTTGCAGAGTAGATACTGCTGTTATCCTCATTTTAGAACTAAGGAAACTGAGGTTAAACAGGGTTAAGTGATTTACCCAAGGTCACATAACTACTAAGCGGCTGAGGCTAGATTCGAACTCAGGTCTTCCAGATAAAGACATAGAAACAGGACCCAGAATCTCCTGCGTGAAGATGAGAAAGCAAGCCATTTTGACTGGTACTCCGGGGGTGTGAAAGGAAGTAACGCTGTAATAAGCCTAGAAGAGAGAATGGAGCCAGGTTACAAAAGGCTTTGAATGCCAAAAGGAAAAGTTTGTGTGTGTGTTTGTGTGTGTGTGTGCTTTTCTATAAGCAAAAGAGAGAGCCCTTTTGAACAGTGAATGAATGAATAGTAAATGCTCAATAAATATAGCTGCTCTCACTCCGTGATTCTAAAGACAGCACATGCTTTTACTCTCAGCTTAGTTCAACAGCTCTTACCCTGAAGACTGTTTACTATACACCATGACATATAAGTGGGTCTTTTCAAGATTTTTTAAAAAACTCCAAATTGATGTGAACTTAAACAGTGAGTGTTCCAGCAGCTGAACCTACCTCTGCTGGCTCTAGACTGTGGCAGTGACGGCAGCAAGGTTTCCCTTCACTGCCCTCATGGAGGACAATGCCACATTCAGCTAATATTTATTGAGCAATCACGTCAGGTAAAGCACAGGGCCAGCTGTTGCTTATGCCTGCCCCTAATGAACAGAGATAAGGCAGTGGCAGAGGCGGCTGATAATGATGATGGTGGTGGTGGTGGTGGTGGTGGTGGTGGTGAAGAAGAAGAAGAAGAAGAAGAAGAAGAAGAAGAAGAAGAAGAAGAAGAAGAAGAAGAAGAAGAAGAAGAAGAAGAAGAATCCTATTCCTTAGTAAAGTCAAATCCTGGATTTTTTTATATAGAAAATGTAAGATTGACCTATGTTCAAACACCAGCTAGGCTTTTCAATGTACTATGAACTTACTGATTTTTTAAAAAAACTGTTGTTTGTCCTTCTTTCCCGAAGAGGACCATGATATCATGATTTGCACTGAATTGGATTTAGTTGAGAAAGGGCTGTGCAAGGTCACCAACCTCACTCTCTCCTCCAGAGACATCTGGGTCCAGTGGCAAGATATAGATCAGGATGACTAAAGATGGCCCCTGATGTTTAGGGCAATTGGAGTTAAGTGACTTGCCCAGGGTCACCCAGCTAGTAAGTTTCTGAGGTGAGATTTGAACTCAGGTCCTCTTGACTCCAGCGTCAGTGCTCTACCCACTTCACCACCTAGCTGCCCCAGATTAAAAAGAGGCCAACCCTAAAGGAACAGCTTCATTTATTCTGGAGCTAAATGAACACTTTTTTGACAAAAATGCATTCACTAAGAATGTGTTCAATAAATAAATGCACAAATACTTATTATGTGATTATGAGCTCCTGGAAGACAGGAAGAGGGATTTTGCCATTCTTCGTATCCCCAAGGCTTAGAACAGTGCTTAATAAATATTTATTGATTGTTGACTGCCTGTTTTGTATGTGCTAGGCACTGTGTTAGGCACTGGGAATGTAAAAATAAAAATGAAATAGTACCTGCCCTCAAGGTGCTTACATTCTTAAGCACCTACTCTGTGTACACTACTGTGCTAAGAGCAGTTCTGATTTACCTAAGTAACAGATAAATACCTGGCCCCTGATTTCAAGGTGCTTACTATATTGTTGGGGAAAGAAGATGTTCACATGTAGAAAGATAAGTGACAAAGCAAGACAACAATATAAGAGATGTCAATTGAGAAAATTAATGATATAAATATTATTTGGGCTCAAGAAAAGGAAAAATCAATGTTTACTAGCTGAGGATGGCCTTGTGAAAAAGCATTTCACAATGTGGAGGCAGCATTGGAATCAAAGGATATAGAACCCAATCCTGGCTCTGCTACTTAGCACATGTCCAAGTGACCCTGAACAAGCCACTTTACTGCTCTAGGTCTCCATTTCTTCATCTTACAGATGAAGAGTTTGGATTAGATGACCTCAGAGCTTCCTTCCTGTTCTTAATTCTGTGATTCTATGAAAAGTTAAGTGTGTGAGGGGCAACTAGGTGTCACAGTGGATAAATCACCAGCTGTGGAATCAGGAGGACCTGAGTTCAAATCAGGTCTCAGACATGTGACCCTGGACAAGTCACTTAACCCCCATTGCCTCAAAAAAAAAGTTGTGTGTATAATTCAGGCTTCTCTGGGCATGCCCAATTCTCCTTACATGGAGACATCATTGAGGGTTCCTTGGAGCACCCCCAGTCTGCCTAATATGAAGCCCCCTGTGTCCCTAACCACATGAGTAGGGGTAGCCCCCTTGAATTGGAGGCCTGTGTCTTTAACACTAGTGAGACTGAGCCAGTCATTCCTTTTTACACCACTCTCTTTCCACTATGCTCTTTTTCAACAACTCTGACCTGGTACCTTGAATTGAATTCATGAGAGGAGAAAGATTTTCTTCCCCTGCCCCATCTCTTTTACTCAGGTGCTAAGAAATAGGCCCGTGTTGTTTGTCCTCCTGAGTTTCAGGGACCGGAGGGGATCTCCACAGAATTCTATCCATGGAGACTTTGTAGCCAGAATTGTAGGCAGGGTGGTACAGCCAGCCTGGCAGGGAAGTCCTGAGAAGTCAGGGTGCCTAGGACTTAAGCCCAAAGCAGATTTTGAACTTGGAACAGGGACTGTGCTCTGGAAAAACCAAGCTAAAGCTATCTATAGCCTGAGGTGGTGCCTCCCACATTTTGGAGGAGTAAGTCTGAATATTTGTGATATACCTTCTGAAGTAAATATTTCTGTGTAAAAGCTCATCTGATTTAGTGGCTGAATGGAACTGCAGTACAAGTGATCACCTTCTACAACTGAGGAAACACCATCAGTTATTGACCACCACCACCCCACATCACCTTAAGGGCACTGGAGAACCCTGAAAGTAAAATGGTAATTCTCTTAACTACCTGGCCTTCCAGGTAGTAAGAACCATGGCTGTGGTAGTCAGTCTAAGCTGTCTGCTCCCACTGATGATATATATAGTCGTTTCTCTCTCTCTCTCTCTCTCTCTCTCTCTCTCTCTCTCTCTCTCTCTCTCTCTCTCTCTCTCTCTCTCTCTCTCCCCCTTCTTTCTCATTATGCATACATATATACAAATATATGTGTGTGTATATATGTATATAATCTCAACCATTCCCCAATAAATAAGTGGTCAAAGGATATGAATAAACAGTTCTCAAAAGAAGAATTGCAAAGTATTCACAACCACATGAAAGAAGGCTCCAGATCACTAATAGTAAAAGAAATGCAAATCAAAACAAATATTTTGTTTTACTCCACATCCTGCAAATTGGCAAGGATGGCAAAAGATGGAAGTAGTCAGTGTCTGAGGGGGTTGTAATAAGATATACACTAGTATATTATTAGTGGAATTGTGAATCAGTACAACCATTTTGGAAAGCAGTGTGAAAGTATGAAAATAAAGTAGCTAAAATGTCCATAATCTTTGACCCAGAGATTCTCTTACTAGGCTTATGCCCCAAGAAGTCCATTAATAGGGGCGGCTAGGTGGCGCAGTGGATAGAGCACCGGCCCTGGAGTCAGGAATACCTGAGTTCAAATCCGGCCTCAGACACTTAACACTTACTAGCTGTGTGACCCTGGGCAAGTCACTTAACCCCAATTGCCTCACTAAAATAAAAAAATTAAAAAAGAAGTCCATTAATAAAAAGAAAGTCCCCATATACAACAAATATTTATAGCAGCACTTTTTGTGACAGCAAAAATCTAGAAAAGTGGATTCCCTTGATTGGGGAATGGCTAAATAAATCATGATACACCGATTGTTGTTGGCCTATAAGAAAAGACAAGAATGGGGCAGATAGGTGGTACAGTGGATAGAGCACCAGCCCTGGATTCAGGAGGACCTGAGTTCAAATCTGGCCTCAGACACTTAACAATTACTAGCTGTCTGACCCTGGGAAAGTCACTTAACCCCAACTGCCTCACCAAAAAAAAGGAAAAAAAAAGAGCTGCATAGAAAAGACAAGAGAGAAGCATGAACTGATGTGGGGTGGAGTATATAGAGCCAAGAAAATAATATATACAATACAAATAATATATACAGTGACTATAACAATAGTTATAGTCTATGACCCTAAATGGGGTCATAGAGTTGAACATGACTGAAACAACTGAACAACAGCAAACTTTTATTGATGTGTTTTGTTTTTAATATTACATATATTTACAGATAACTCCCACTTTGTGAGAGGTCTCAAAACAAAGTAAAACAATATAGCAGTAAAGATAATAATACATAATACTTCATATGAAAATGTACACATCGTTTCACATCTATAGCTTCCCCATTTTTATTTTTTAAAAATTAATAGAAATTTATTTTCTCTACCTACTCCATTGAAAAAACAAAAGAACCCCCCCCCCCCGCAAATTTCTTATAACAGATAGGAATAGTCAAGCAAAAACAAATTCCCTCAATGGTTGTACACAAAAATATATATGTTTTAATTTACCCCCCTCCCTCTCTATTTTCTGGTTCTTTGCTACTACAAACAGCTACTAGAAATATTATATATATATATATATATATATATATATATATATATATATCATATATATATCATATATATATATATATATATGAATCCTGCATGTCTTTCTTTTATCTCTTTGTTATATGGGCCCAGTAGTGGGTCAAAAGTATACACAGTTTGGTGACTTTAGGGGTATAATTCTAATTTGCTTCCTAGTATGGCTGATCCAATTCATAGCTCCACCCATAATGATTAATGTCCTTGTTTCCCTGAAGCTCCTTCCAAAAAATCGTTTACCTTTTTGTCATTTTTACCAATCTGTCACATATAGAACAATCAATAAAACTGATTAATACATTGAAAAAGTCTGAACATATGTGCACAATACAGTGCTTGTGTAACTCTCACCTCTGCAAAGGGAGGGGATGGAGATGTCTCCTCATATCCCTTTTTTTGAGCTATAGTTTTTCTTTATAATTTTGAAACATTGTCTTTGATTTTTGTGCTTGTTATTTCTATTGTTATAATCATTGTATATATTATTTTCTTGGCTCTATAAACTCCACCCTACATCAGTTCATGCTTCTCTCCTGTCTTTTCTATGCAGCTCTTTTTTTTTTCTTTTTTTTGGTGAGGCAATTGGGGTTAAGCGACTTACCCAGGGTCACACAGCTAGTAAGTGTCAAGTGTCTGAGACCAGATTTGAACTCAGGTCCTCCTGAATCCAGGGCCCATGCTTTATCTACTGCACCACCTAGCTGCCCCTGATGGAAAGTATTTTAGACATCATTGAATCCAATTCCCATATTTTTCAGATGAGGAAACAAAGGGCATAGAGGAATGAAGTGATTTACCCAAGGTCACACAACCAGGAAGAAGCAGAGCCAGGATTGAAACCCAGGTTCTCTGACTCCAAATCCAGGACTCTTCCTGTACCACCCCACTGACTTATATTAGACAAGGATAACAACCCCTTATCCAGAAACTACCATGAGGACCGATGGTGTCCTTAGAGTGGACAGCAGCTTAGTATCCATGCACCTAGTATATAGTCAGCTGAAGTATGATCAGTGGAATTGAGAAGGACATAAGAAGCATTTTAAGGAACCACTGACTCGAGCCATCCGACATAGCTGTAGATGGTTGGCAAACCAAATGCAACCCACAGACCAGCCTGGCACACAACTATGGAGAATAGAATCATTCTCTTTGAGAAAAGATTTCGTTTAAAAGTTAAAGTCAAAATTTGGAAATAGTGATGGGCTCTTCAAATTGTGGCCAGTTCCTTATTAGGAAAGGAAGGGTTCAGAGACATGGAGAATTGGCTGAGTGTTTGGTTAAGGTTACCCAAAGCTAAACTGGTGAGCAAAGTTTCCTATCTATCTGCCATGTTGTCCACGGGACAGTCTCAGATATTACTATTAGAGTGATTCTCGAGGTGGTTTAAGTGAGACATGAATGAGAAGACATAATTGCCAATGGTGATGGAAGATGCCCCAGATGGAGGATAAATTGGAAAGAGGATCTCTTTAGATGCTGAGGTCTTTCATGTTATTCATTGTGCATGACACAGGGTGCATATATACAGCAAGATAAATTGTGGTCAGATTTTACTCAGAGAAGGAAGAATCCAGAGACATGGAAAATTGGCTAAGTATTTGAATCAGTTCACACCAAGCTGAACTGGTAAGTTGGATTCCCTTTCTGTTTGGATTGGAGAATCGCGTAGAACCCTTTAAATAATGTTTTTTCCTTCTTCATCCTCTGTAACAGACATTAGTACATAAACTGCCAACATCCTCATGGTGGGCTTCAACACAGGAGGTAGATACTATAATTAACCTTATTTTACAGATGAAAAAACTTGAGCTGAGATAGGTTAAGTGATCTGCCCAAGGTCACAGCTAGTAAGTGTCTGAGACAGGATTTGAACTCAGGTCTTCCTGACTCCAAATCTAGCACTATACAGTATGGCACTACCTGGCTATCTCCTTTGTCTGTGTCATGGACCACTTTGGCGGTCTGGTGAAGCCAATGGACTCCTTAGAATACTGTTTGTAAATGCATAGAATAAAATGCATTAGTTAGTGCAAAAAAAGATGGAATTTTTCCCCATTCAGACTGAAATCTATCCATCTTAAGAGCCAATGCTCCTAGAGAAGATCATCCTGTTGGCTGTTGGACTCAGATCTCACATTTAGAGTACCAACAGTTGTGTGGATATGTATAGCTATTTTTTAAAGTGTTCATTGAACATTAGCCTGGCAAAATGGATAGACAACTAGCCTGAAAGACCTGAGTTCAAGACCTGCTTCTGATACATGCTGGCTGGTCAAGAAGCATTCTGTGCTGTAGGTGACTCTCCATATATATACAACTATAACTTGTAGAATAGGTACCTACATGGATAGAGGGAGTTTACTCACATGGTACTTCCCTATACCAACAAATCTAGTCCCTGCCCCAATTTTTCTACATAGTTGGTGTTAAAGAAATGTTCAGCGAATGAATCATAATCACCTTAAGTAGCATCATCTTGTCAATTGAAAAACAATTACATTATTTTAAGACAATACATAGTCATTGAAAAATTCATTGAAAAGAATCAATAATATAATAACACATTATTATTATGATTATGTTCATTTTTGAAGAACACAAGCTTGAATCTTACACTTTTAGATTAAAATTTCATTTTGTTTTGAATTTCTTAAAGAGCACTATAGCCATTTTGTGATGAAATAATGATTTAAAACATGATTTTTTAAATTATAAACTTATATTTTAAAATTTTTAATTTTTTGAGCACTAATTAGACTAGATAGAAAAAAATATGCTTATCCTTAGATAACATAATGCTTTCCCTCATAAGGAAAAACTATCATTGACTAATCAAAGATGGGAGAAGTAAATGGTTTCTCACTAGCACTAAAAGTTGTGATCTCACAGCTATATTTATAAATAACAACAATTCTTCAAACTTAGAATCCATTTGGGAGGATTATTTCACACAAACAAGGTACAAATGTGTATTGACTGTCCATTTTTCATTTTCATTTCATTTCATTCCCAAAAGGTAAAGATGACCCAAATCCAAAGGTGTACATGTCAATAGAGCCCTATGATCTCAGGTATTCATTCTATATGTACAGATCCCAAACCATTCATACCTGTGCATCATGTGTAATTCTCATCCATGCCCTCATACGTACTCCATAGCAGGTCTACGCAGAGTACCATTCCATGGGTACCAAAGTAGCACTTGGGTTGTCCATTTGTTGCCCTTCTTTCTTGCTGCAGGATCAGCTCACCTTGATTCAATTTGCCAAATATTTTTTTACATGCCTGTTATTTACAAAGCACTGTCCTCTGGCTGGATACACCAAGACAAATACAAAATAGCGCCTACTCTCAGAGGGCTTGCATTCCAGCTCCTTTACCGATCCATTAAAGAATTAAGAATGTATTTGTTATCAATAAATTCTTCCCATTGCCCATTTCACCACCAACTCACTACAATTTTGAGCAGAGCATTTCACTTTTCTTTGCCTCAGTTACCCATCAATAGATAGGAATGATACTATTTGTCGATTATGTTTCAGGATGTTTTAAAAATAAAGTACTGTGACGCCTAACAAAATGAAAGTCTCAGAAAGAAATCACTATGTCTGAGTGCAACATATTGCTAATTATCTCCAGCCTTTTATCTAATATAATCTTGGTACAGGACACACTATACATGTAAATATTTAAAAGTATCATTTTCATCATTATAATTAATAAATATTTATTGAGTGCCTGCAGAGTGTATGACAGTACACTGAGCACTGATCTTACATCAAATAGGAAAAGATTCACATTGCAAAGGAATAGAAAAACCTGGAGCAAATTACAGAAGCTGGAAATGGGACAGTTCAACTCAGAGAAGAAAAATCCAAAGACAGAATTAGTGGCAGCTTAACTGCTGAGCTGAATTACTTTTTTTTTTTCAAATAAAACACCAATTTATTAAACTTTTTCTACCTTAAATTGCCAATTAAACTAAGTCACACATATTTATGGGTTTTCCTTTTTTTGTTATTTTTCAACAATAAGCAATATTAGATATCACTACAGCTAATTAAGCATGACACGGTGGACAGAAAGCTGCCCTATAGATCTTGGTTAAAGTCCTATCTTTGACACATAGTGGTTCTGTGAACCCTGAGCAAGTCTTCTAAACTTCTCAGTATCCTAAGCAATTAAATAAGATGCAAACCTACACTGGTGGAGGGAGTTTACTCACCTGGTACTTCCTGGTTCTGCTGAAATCACAGACCCAGTCGCTATCACAATAAGCAGATAAACTTGCTTTGCAACTGTTTATATTTAAGTAAATTAATCTCAGAGCATAAAACAACATAATTTTTCAGCTTCTCCCTCTAAGTCTCCCTCAGGATTCTTTATTTGCACACTCACTGCAATTCACTTCTCCTCTCATATGGTCTGGGTTAGTGTGTTCTCTGTCTTTCTGGTAACTAAATTACTTTTTCTAATTGCCATTCCTCTACATGTTCGCCTTCAGACTTGTTATATTCAGTATATTCTAATGTCAGTTGATTGGCCCACAGGTCCAGAAATGGCTAACATCTTCCAACACATTCCTTCCTAGAATTCTGTGAATTGAAATCAGCTGTTCTCCCTGGCCCATAAGTGTCCTGCCCAAGGGAGCTTCCATATTAAGAAAATTTCGAGATCCCTCAGGTCTCCTCTACCTGCCCACTAAGTATCTTCTGTTTAGAATTCTGGACTTGACTTCTCAGATTGAGAATTCTTATACTCCATTTATAGAGATTCAGTAAAGACAGGAAATGGCATGTTGCTGGGGAATTAAGCCAAGCGCTCAGTGTCAGGGGCTCTAAACCTCACTCTCCATTTGATGAATTTTATGACCCTGGGAGAGTTGCTTTACCCCAGGAAATCTTTTTCTCATCCAATAGATGGAAGAACTAATGCTAACTGCTTTGATCATGAGGTTATTGCAAAGGAGGGAGAAAATGATCATTGTAATGTACTTAGTGAAATACAAAGGTCTATAGAAATATTTCATAATAAGGAGATTGTCTTTAAAAAGCATCTGAGAATTTCCTGTTCCTCACTGTTACCTTCTGCTGAACTCACCTTCCTCGCTTCAATAGACAAAAGAAAGAATCTTCTATTTCCTTTCCAAGGAAGACTTTATTTTCCCAAAATGATATCGAAATCTTTTTTATGTTCATGTTGCCTGCACTCCTGGGGACAGATTTCTTTTCCCCATCATTATACATGCAGAATAATGAAGGATTCATACTGAACCACCTGCTGATGTAAACATTCACAAGCTGGTCGGATGGCCAACAGATGTGAAGCTGGTTCGTGAGAAACACAAGAAATTTTCCTCTGCTTAAGCAAAAAAAAAAAATTTAAAAAGAGGATCCTCACTTTAGAGCACTGCATCAAGAGCCAGAAGACCAAGATGCAAGTCTTGGCTCTGATACTAATACCTTTGTGGATTTGGACAAGTTACTCCCCCTCATTAGGCTTCAATTTTTCTCTCATCATCATTTGTAAATAAGTGCATAGCACCTAGTATACCCTCCAAACTCACAGGGCACATCTTCCAGAGCTGGTTTGAATCCCAGATTCAAGATATTCTCTGGGACTACAATTCACAAGCCCCCATCAATGAGTTTATTTTTAATAGTCGGCCAGAGGATACAAGTGATGCAAAGCAATGGGTCGTAAATGAAATGGTCACATGAAAAAACTAGCAACAAAACATTTGCCTCAGTAGCCTGTAGGATAATCTTGACAGGTACACAACATTAAGTGGTAATAGCAAACACATGTAGGCAAGAATGTACTAGTAAAGGTTTAACAGCCAGGTCTCTGAAAGAAAAAAGTATGCACAAAATTCTTTTAAGTTTAATCTGCATGATGAACATTTTCTCCAGAACATTCTTAAGTCTAGACAATTAACAACACAATAAATCAAACCCCCAATTTGTAGCATTTGTTCATTTAGGAAATATAAATTCTAACATTTAAAATTTAACAATTGGGCAGCTAGGTGGCACAATGGACAGAGCACCAGCCCTGGATTCAGGAGGACCTGAGTTCAAATCCAGACTCAGACACTTGATACTAGCTGTGTGACCCTGGGCAAGTCACTTAACCCCAATTGCCTCACCCAAAAAAAAAATAATTTAATAAATAAATAAAATTTAACAATGAGCCAGGTAGGAGACAACTTTGGCACACCAACACATGTGCTTCCATGCTATCAGGTCCCTTATATGTCTAACATTTGTGATTCTAATGATCTTTCATCAGACTTAGGACCTTATAACTCAATTATATTCTATTCCACAAATATACACCAAGTGAATTCTATGTGCCAGGCAATGGAAATACAAAGACCAAAAAAAAATAAAGAATAATACCTGTTCTCAAGAAGCTTACATCCTACTAGGGTATTTGACTTGTAAACAGAGAAGTAAATACAAAATAATTTGAGGGGCAGCTAGGTGGCGCAGTGGATAAAGCACCAGCCCTGGATTCAAGAGTACCTGAGTTCAAATCTGACCTCAGACACTTGACACTTACTAGCTGTGTGACCCTGGGCAAGTCACTTAACCCCAATTGCCCCCAAAAGAAAAAAAAATTAATTTGAGGAAGAAAAGAGCACAAACAACTAGGGGAATCAGGAAAGACTTCCTATAGGAGGTGGCACCTGAGCTGAGCCTTGAAGGGAACTAAGGATTCGGAAAAGCAGAGGTATAGAGGAAATGCATTCCAGGAAAACTTGTGCAAAGGCACAGAAATGGGAAAGAAGACAGCAAGTAGGCATGAAAAGGATTCATGTGCTATGTCTGAAAAGTAGGCTGGATGCCTATAGAACTTTAAATGCCAAGCTGAGTAGTTTTCATTTTATTCCAGAAGTAATAGGGAGTCAGTGAAGAATCCTTAACAGGGGACTGATATGGTCAGAGGAGGAGGCACCCCTTTTTCAGGGCTACAAGGAAGATAGTGCTGTGCTGGAGAACCATGAATGGATCCTAGAATATGACAAGGAGAGTCACGATGCAATAAATAGCTTTGGGTCAAGTTGTGGAGGGTTTGAAATGCCAAACAGAGGGATTGATATTTGCTTCTATAGGGAATAAGGAGCCAGTGGAAGTTAATGAGGAGGAAAATGATGTAATCAGACCTTAGCTTTTAAAACATTCATATGGTAGCTGAGTGGAGGATGGATTGGGGTGAGATGAGACATGAGTCAGAGAGACCTTTAGAAGGCTAATGCAGTAAGACAAGGGAGAAGTTATGAGATTCTGAAGTGTCCCTGTGGATAAAGAGAAAGGGGGAAAATGCTCTAAAGATGTGTTGCTTTGGGGGCAGCTAGGTGGTGCAGTGGATAAAGCACCAGCCCTGGATTCAGGAGGACCTGAGTTCAAATCTGGCCTCAGACACTTGACACTTACTAGCTGTGTGACCCTGGGCAAGTCACTTAACCCTCATTGCCCCACTCACCCACCCCCCTCAAAAAAAAAATGGAGATGGGCCAGTTGTGTAGGGCAAGAACGGTGGATAACAGCAGGGCCACCCTAGAGCTTTAGTGGTACCCATAAAATGTAAAAAGATGTCAAGGAAGGCTTCAGAAAGAACATGCACAAGAATCATGGACAAGAAGCCATGGATGGATTACAATTTCTATGTACGTGGATGAGAACACAGAACCAATGGAGTTAAATATAGGAGTTTTCTAATACTGAGATTACATCCCATTTACCCTGTATTTGTGTGATGTATATATGTATGTTATTATATGCATATAATGTATATGTCTATATATACACATATGTAGATGTATATAGATATAAATATAGATACAGATATAGATGAGATACGTAACTCCTATCCCAAAGCCCCTTGGTTATATGTGACTCTCCCTACTGGTGGGGAAGAAGACCTTGCCCTATGTGAGGGGCAGGATGCAGTTCTTACGAAAAGCAAGAGAGCTTCAATTCAGAGGTAAGTTCCCTTTGAGACTTGTCAAGCTTCAAGTTTTCTTTGAGTATCAAGTCACTTTGGACACTTCTGGCTTCCAGGTTCAAGAGATAAGATGAAAGAGGCCAACCCCACTTCAGGTTGCTAAAGGAAATGACTCTGGGAAGACATGAGAGGAGCAGGTGGTCTCTATGATCTCCTTATCCTGAGCTTGCTATTCTAGAGAGTTCTGGGAATTTCCTCTTGGGTGAGATCCAGGACATTCTCTCTTGGTTGAAGCTAAGCTACCTCGCTCCCAGCAAGAGAGCTCCTTCATTCTATATTGTCTGGTATATATTCTCCTAAGTTCAACTTCTCTGCTTTTTGTTTTGCTGCTGATTTAAATGGCTTCCTTTGCTATTGGTGGAACTGTTATTAGTTGGGGAAGGAGACAAGCCTTGGATATAGAGCTTGGGATCCTCCTTTCACCCACCAAAAATGTCAAAGCTATTAGAAGTTACATGGAACTCAATCATATCCCTTAGATGAAAAATCTTTAAGAGAGTAGATAAATAGGGGCAGCTAGGTGGCACAGTGGAAGAGCATCGGCCCTCGATTCAGGAAGACCTGAGTTCAAATCCGACCTCAGACACTTGACACTTACTAGCTGTATGACCCTGGGCAAGTCACTTAACCCTCATTGCCCTGCAAAATAAAAAAGAGAGATTAGATAAATATACTTCTAACCTAGTACCCTCTCTTGGAGGAGAGCAGTGGGGCCTCAGGCCCCAACCTCCTGATTCACCTCATGGCAGGAATTAAAGTCTCCCCTTGGAGATAAGTGGAGGAAGAAAAATCTAGAGGTGTCTATTCTGCCTCCCTTTGAGCCAACCAAAATGATAGTCCCTCTGCCATAGGTGGTCCTCATTACATCTGTACTTCTCCCCTCCAAGAGCCCCTTCAGAGCAAGGATTATCTTTTGCCTTTCTTTGTATCCTTAGGCCTTAACACAGAGCCTGTTCCCTAATAAGCCTTAGTAAATGATTGTTAAATGAGTGACTGGTACACCACCAGAAAATGATACCAATTCACCCTCAAGTGACAAAAGGCTTTTGGCTGGGGGAAAGTCCACAGAAATGTATGAAACCATCTGCTAAGTCATGGAAGAATGGAAGGACATCTGTCCTGATGAAATCAGACGTCTTTTGCAGCTGATGGAGTTGTAGGCGACCCTCTGCCACTTTGGAAAACTGTTCCAGAGTTTGAAGGACTCTCTAAAAGTCACCTCATCCTTAGCTTATCTCCCAAAGTAAGCTGCCTTTGATGACCCAGGGAGTGCTTAGAACTTGGAATCAGTGGCACCTAATTGACAACAGCTTTGATTATCAGGAAAGGTCATCATGGATTACTCAGCCTTGCTTTGCAACACACTGTGTTCTTCACAAACAGCAGTAATTAATTTATAACATGAATCCTCTCTGCCACAAAGAACTGCACCATGTGCACTTGCATCTGCTGTCAACAACAGAAAGAGATGACCTTTGTAAGGAATGGTTTTCAGTTATTTTTCCCACTGCCATTAAACTCACAACTGTAACTCTTCAGGGTTTTTTTTTCCATTTTAACATGCACATTTATTTCTATTTCCTCTATTTCCAAGAAAGCAAGAAAAACACATTTATTGTTGTTGCTTTTTAATGGAAACTTGGGATCACAAATGGTGTGTTTATGAACCCATCTTTTTTTTCTTTTTTGCAAATCTCTTTAATTAAATTATTCCTTCTTTTAACCAAACACCCTTCCAACTTGTCTTCCTTTATTGTACTAATGATTTATTATTTCAATTCTCTCCAATTGGCAAGAAGGAATGAACTGGTGTTCTGTTGTAACATGCTTCATTCCAATTTTTGTTCTTCATAAATGTGTTACAGTCCTTCCATTGGCAGTGAGGGAAACTCAGTACAAAAGCGGCATTTACTCTTGGCTCCAATAGAGCCAAAGAATACATATGCAATTTGACAATTTGGAGTATCTATTTTCCAGCATTAATCTGCAGTTGTTATTGGAGCCATTAAAATTATTTTTCTACCCAGTTTTAAAGGTACAGCACATATTAACTTATCCTGATGGGTGATATAATGCGTTCACATATTAAAAAAATAAGGATCAAACAAAGCATGACTTCAGTGACGAAAACCTCCTCCTTGCCATCCCTTGGAATCTCTGGGTTTGACACACTCCTTATTAAAAGTGGCAACCAGGAGAAATAAAACCCCAATTTCTGCTTTTCTTTTCTTCTTTGGTGATATTCACACCCCTTATCTGAGCAGTCGACATTTGTGATCCAAAATAAGGCTGAAGTTTTCTCTTTCACACAAAACTAAACACAGATGGTCGATTGAAAATGTAGAATGCCATACAGACCGCCTCATTTAAAACAGGCCCATTTAATGCCACGTTCCATTACATATGACCTACTTTAAATGAGACAGTCTATCTTATAAGAGACTGACTATTCAGGCCTGCCTGTCCTTATAAAAGACTTTGCCTCCTTTGTACAGGACGGATACCCAAGCTCAAGAGAGAAGAGTGAACAGCTCCAAGACATGAGGAGCACAGGTGGGTTATGTTTCAAAAGTTAGATTCTAAACCTCCTGTTTTGGAACTTATAGGATGCTTTCCCATTCAAACAATGCTATAAATGGTGTCTGGGTCGCCGGGCCAACCTGAAAAAGCCTAAATATCATGTAGGTATTAAGTGTCAGGGCTAGGAGCAAACCCAGGTTCTCAGATTCTGAATCCTGCACCACTCCCCCATACCATGGAACCTCCTCTCCTGTCTCTCCTTGCTCAGAGTCACTGATGGTAGGTTAGCTAAGGGGTGAGAAGAGGGGGACGGAGGTAAGAAATAAAGAGTATACCTCATCTTTTCTCTCTTTAGCAAGGGCCTTCTATTTATTCACATGTCCAGAGGACACTGTTCATCCTTCATACAAAATCTTAGAGTAGGAAAGGACCTCAGAGTGTATTTCACACCTTCTATAACATGCCCAGAAAAATAATCAGTCACCCTTCCCTTTAATACCTCAAATAAGGAAAATGCCACTGCCAGACAGCCAGATGGTACAGTGGATAGAGCACTGGACTCAGAGTCAAGATAGCCCCAGACACATACTAGCTGTGTGAACCTGGGCAAGTCACTTACCATTTCCTCTTCTATAAAATGGAGATAATATTAGCATCTAGCTCCCAGTGTTGTTGAGGGTGAGACAATATTCATAAAGGGCTTTATAAACCTTAAATTTTTATATAAATACTATTATTGTTATTATCTCCTGAAGCAGCCAAATCTGCTTTTGAACAATTCTAAAGGTTACCAAGTTTTTCTACCATATAGCCTCAACCTGGATCTCTGTAACTACCATTAGTTGTTCTGAGTTCTTCCCTAATGGGGAAGCCAGGTCACCCAGTGGGTAGAGCCCTGGGCCTGGAGTCAGGAAGAATCTGAGTTCGAATCTAGCCTCAGACACTTAATAACTATGTGACCCTGAACACATCACTTAGCCTCTGTCTGCCTCAGTTTTGTCAACTGTAAAAGGAGGATAAGAATATCACCTGCCTAAATGAGAGATTTGTAAAGTACTTAGCATAGTGCTAGGTACATGGTAGGTGCTTTAATGAATGCTTAGTTCCTTCCTTCCTTCCCTCTGTTGGTCAAGCAGAATAAGATGACTCCCTCCTGTACATGAAAAACCTTCAAATACTTGCAGACAGCTATCATGTCTGCCCTAAGTTTTTTTCGAAATAATATCCCCACTTTTTTCAATTGTTAAGTATTTGGCATGACCTCAAAGCCCTTCACCACCCTGATTGCTATCCCTTGACTGCTAATCAACTAATAAATATCTTTTCTAAAATGTGCCTCCCCAAAAGTAAACACTGTATTCCAGATGTGGTTTGATCAGAGCAAAAGAGTAATAAATAAATGGATGAACGAATGAATGAAGTTTTAAACTTTGGAACTTTATTTTCCATAATGCATGGATCTGAGAAGGCAATATTCTTTGGAGAAATTGACTGGACAGCATCTCCACAGATGCCTGGGCCATCCTCAACTTGGTGATGTCACCAGCAAAGATTCCAATTGGTTGGGGAGGGGGGTGTCTGCGGAGTGAGAGATTGAAAAAGTAGACCACTGGAGCGAGCAAGGGAAGTGTGAATGGGGAAGTGGAGAGCTGGGCATCCAGAGCAGATCCGGGAGAGGCAAAGAGCAGATCTACAGTCAGAGCAGTGGATTGAAGGGAAACATGAAGAGCAGCATGACCCATCGAGGGAATCTAGGACCTGAGAACTGAAGCTGATCCCTGATGATTCCAAAGCTAAGGAAAAAGCTGTCGAATTCTCCAGGTTGCCCCCAAGAGATTCTAAGGAAAGAAACCCTAAGGGACCGGTTGTCCCACACCCTAAGCTTTGCTACTATATCAATGAATTCTAAAGAGACTGTGACTTCCCACTGTGCTGGAGAATCAAAGAGATTTAAGGAGTATCAGACTATAACTCCCCTGGAAGGGTAGGAGACCATTTCTGTTTGCATCTGGGTGCCTGGGGTTTTTTTTTGTTTTTTTTTTTTTTTGCAGGGCAATGGGGGTTAAGTGACTTGCCCATGGTCACACAGCTAGTAAGTGTCAAGTGTCTGAGGCCGGATTTGAACTCAGGTACTCCTGAATCCAGGGCCGGTGCTTTATCCACTGCGCCACCTAGCCGCCCCCGCCTGGGTTTATTTTACTGATGTATTCCCTTACCCTGGTACCTATGTTGTTTCCTGTCTTAATTAAATAGTTGGGGGATTTGTGTCTTCTACAGCCCAGCAATAGAGAAAGGATTGGATGGGGGCTCCAGCCCTGAGTTCAATGAAAAGCCCAACTCAAAATAGCCACTCCCAACAGAGAGGGATTCAGAAGGATGGTGTTACATTTATATCTCTAAAGATTAAAAAGCACATGATAGGTATGACCTCACCCCTATGTGTGTGATAGATATTATAGGTATTATTATCGCCATTTTACAAATGAGAAGATTGATTGAGGCCCAGAAAGGTTAATTGATTTGCCCATAGCCACACAGCTAGTAATTAGTGGTGAAAGCCAGGTCTCTCCTGACTCAAAGTCCCACTATGCCACACTATCTCTTGGTGAAACAGTAGGACTACCACCTCTCATTTTCCAGATGCTATGCTGGGCTTTCTTCTCTAACTCTAAGAGATGCTCCAGTTCTTTCCTCTATACACCAAATCTAGCTCTGTTATTTACTATGTGACCATGAGCAAGTCACTTCTCCTCAATGAACCTGTTTCCTCATCTTTAAAATGGGTGAATTGGACTAATGATCACTGAGGTAGCTTCTAGCTCTAAATCTATGATCTTTATTTTCTCCAAGTACTCTGAGTGTGAGGGGCCACAGCTCCCACTCGCATTCACATTTTCTAGAGAAAAGAGCACCAGATTTAGAATCAGTCACCCAACTAACATCAAAATCCTGTTTCTGACATTAACTAGCTTGGACAAGCCCGAGTTCATCTTGTCTGAACCTCAGTTTCCTCCTCTGCAAAATGAGATCAATATTTTTAGTTAGCTACTCCCACCAGAGTAAAGCTATAGAAATGCAAAGTATCATTTCTTCTGGATGAAGCCTAGAAAGGCCAGATAGTTACAATGATAAAGGGACTAAGCCCTTTGGTTCTCTTGTCCATTCATTCCGTAAGAGGCCTGGAAAACAACAGCTCTTCTCTTGTCCCTGGAAGGGAAGGTAGCCAGCATCAGGGATGATGGAGAAGTCCAAAGGAGTACAGCTGGGTGGGAAGTGAAGAGAAAACCAATCAAGAGCTTTCCACTGCTCCAAACTGAGACAAGATAAGAAACAAGAGAACAGATCTGCACGCGCACGTGTGCGCACACACACACGCACATACACACACACACGCACAGAATTTAAGCTCTTCAAGAGTAGAGACTGCATGATTCTTACCTTTCTATAACCAGTGCCCAGAACAGTGCCTGGCACATAATAGTTACTTAATGAATACTTGTTGAGTGATTGATTTATGAAGGACAAGGGGAAAGGTTAACATGTTGAAACCCAAAGTCTTCAACATCAAGGAAGGAGAGAGCAGGTCTTAGGACAATCTACTTGGGATGTCATCTGTGTCTGAAGAAGTCATACCAGCAGTCACAGAGCCCCTGTCTTGTACTGTGAAATGTCCAGTTTTAGGGCTGGGACCTTGAAAACATGCTCAGTTGTGATAGATGCCAGACACAAGCCTTTGCCTGGTCATGAAGCTCCAGCATAACAGATGTCTGCCAAAACCTTGGCCAATTAATAGGCACGATGCTCTAATGAACAGATCATATGGTCTAATGAATAGTTTTACCCCTGATCCATCATCTTGCTCGTGGGCTCTAATAAGCAAATGCTTACTGTCATTCACTAGTATTTAACAACCAAATATAGGATCACATACTTGAATCTTTTAGGGAATCATTTATTCCAGGAGTTCCCAACCATATTTGGTCCCCATACCCCATGACTTTCAGGGAACTTTCCCATTCCCCTTATTAAATTCATTCACCATCTGACTGAATTCCTTTGGACTCACTCAGAATGCATGCTGGGTGCCTTCCCTTCCCTCCCTCTGTCCCTTGCTTTTCAATTTTCCCTCATTAGATTGTAAGCTCCTTGAGGGTAAGGACTCATTTTTTTCCTTGGCATTTATATTCCCAGAGCTTAGCTTGGACTCACTAAATATGAAAGAAAATAAATTTTACAGTTTATCCATCCATATGATAAACTTTCTGGCCATCGAATTTGTACTCTAGCCTCCTCTTTTTTTCCTTCTAAAGGAACTTTGGCTCCCATCCCCTGGGACTCTGGGCTCTAATTGGTAAGTCTTCACCTTATCTTGCCTAGTCCTGGACCCACCACACCACTTCCTAGATATTTCCAAGCAGTCTCTCATAGGACCACTATCTATCAAGGTTCCCCTATATTCCTTCAACATGAATTAAACTAGTGTTTCCCTGAAACAGCTGTCCCCAGGACTTGATGGGCAAAGGTCAAGCTATGTCTCCCCTAACACAGCTTCATGGAAGCTTCTGACCATATTGACATGTCTTCCTGGTCAACTAAGGACATTAAAAGGCTCACCCATGTAGAGTTGGGACCCTTCAGACTTGGTGGATATCCCAAAACTGCCCAAGTCACCACACCCTGCCCTGCTGAGCAGACCATAGCCATGTGGAATCTTTATTGGGTATCTTTATTGAATATCTTTCTATGTTATGCCTAAGTAAAACTATCTTTCTTAACTATTGAATGACTTATTTCATTCCAAAAACAAAATAATAATATGGCAGCATGAGTAGCCAGGCCCTAACATCTTGCCTCTCCATGTGTCCTCTCCAATGCTCTTCCTTATTGGAATGTAAGTTCCTTGAGGGCAGAGACTATTTTGCTTGCCTGTTTGTATTTATTTGTTTATAGTTTTACCAACATCTAGCATTTATATGATTCTAAATTAGAGAGTCATTTTTGCTATGCTCATGGCACATAAAATCACTTAATAAAATCTTAATTATTCATATTTATATATAAAATTAAATAAATTTATTTTTCATAAAGAAAATATTTGGTTGATAAAATTTTTAGTACTGTAAAGTTGTGCAATGTTTATTAGACTACAGTCAACTAAATTAGTGAGAATCTTGATTCTGTTGCTTGTCAACCAAGAGTTTTATTCTTAGTATGATTTTTATTTTTTTTTTTTTTTTAGTGAGGCAGTTGGGGTTAAGTGATTTGCCCAGGGTCACACAGCTAGTAAGTGTTAAGTGTCTGAGGCCAGATTTGAACTCAGGTACTCCTGACTCCAGGGCCAGTGCTTTATCCACTGCGCCACCTAGCTGCCCCTCTCAGTATGATTTTTGAAAGAGATATCTACATTTCACATTCAACGTCCAATTTGTTTCTTGCTTTGGATTTGGTTGAGAGCAGGATGAAGACTCTTGATTCACAGAGATAAGTTGTTACAAACAGAAAGAAAGCACTGTGAGCAGCACATTTAGCAAGAATGGGATAGATACACAAAAGGTATACAAGAATACACCAAAAAATGGTAATTTTGCTGACTGAATATCAGTTCAGAATTAATCAATAAACAAAATGCCTCCTTTGTGCCAGGAACAGTGCTAAGCACCAGGAATACCAAAAAAAAAAAGGCAAAAGGCAATCTCTTCCCTCAAAGAGCTTCCAATCTAATAGGGAAAGGAAGACACAAAAGGAAACAAAAATCAGGGAAGGATCTCTGGTTATTAGAAACATCATTTGGCACATCTTTCATTAGACCATTGTGGCTAACTTTTTCTAGTAAATATGTAAAGTTTTATATCTAAACCTCATTCTTTGGTTCTGATCAATAGGAATTATTTCTTCATTGTCTTTCAGATTTCTCAAATGTTCTACAATGCTCCCTCCCCTTCCATTGGAAGGAAGGTCTCTACACCATTCTCTCTCCAATCCATATTTATTTTTGCTAGTAATAATAATAATAGCTAACTTTTACTTAACTCCTACTAAGTGGTAGGCATTGTGCTAAGCACTTTACAAATATTATTTCATTTGATCCTTACAACCAGGTAGGGAGGTGGATACTATTATTATCCTCATTTGACAATTGGGGAAATTAAGGCAAACAGAGACTTAGTGACTTGTCCAGGATAACACGGTTAGTAAGTATCTGCACTTGTCTTCCTGACCCCAGAACTAGCACTCTCTACTATGTGACCTAACTGCCTCTACTATTTTAGTAATATTTCAATAGGGTAATATAGTGATTTACCAAAATATGCCCCACAACCCCTTGACAAGCACCTGATAACTTGCTGGAGATAGACATATCCCAGCTTGACACCCTCTAATGTACTCTAACTCCTTCATTTTACAGATAGGGAAACTGGGGCCCAGAAATGTTCAGTGACTTGCCCAGGAGACACGGCCAGCAAGTGTCAGAGGCAGGATTTGAACCCCAGCATTCCCTTCTCCAAACCCAGCATGCTATGTCATATCCCACACTGCCTCTATTGAACAGGACCTTGAAGTCCCAAATAGACAGGCAATCCCAGAACTCAGGGCAAGCTGGGAGAAAATCCTTTTATTTTACTAATGGGAAACTGAGGCGTAAACAGGGGACTTGATTTGTTCATGGGCCCACAGCCAGTGGGTGGCAGAATGAGGCTAGCATCCAGGTCTTCTGACTGCCAAGCCAGTGCCCCTTTAACTACAGCACGCTGCCTCAAGACACAAAATCAAAATAAATATGTGTAAATATAGTGTACTTGGGAGGATAATTTTTTAAATGTGCAGGCGTACTTCTCTAAAATGTTGCTCTGGCCAACATCACTTTGCAATAACATCATTAATGCATTATAACCAAGCCCCACCCTGAAGTCAGAATTTCAGGACAGTAATGAATCCAGAAGACCTGCTCAACTCAGCTCTAGTGCCCAGTTTGAGCCTGTTTTTCACAAAGAGCAAAGTTAAATATCACGGATGTGAAAGGCATTTTCTACAAACAGGCCAGGGCCCCCATTCACCAGAAAGACCATCAAGTTAATTGCTTCACCTAGCTACTGTTGGAACACACAGACACACACACACACACTGGAAATTCTTGAGTTGTGTTTTTTTAAAAACCTTTTAAACCTTTGCCCCATTGCTTGCCCTGCTCTTCCCGTTCCTTAAGAAGGAGAGTGGGATATGTGGGGATTTGGCTCCTCAATCCCCAAGCTCCTGTTGCTCTTTCCCTGGGGAAAGGAATGTACCTCCCCAACTTGTGGACCATAGATTTTATTTCATTCATTCTTTCAACCCCTTGTTTAGAGAAACAATATCCAGACTCACCCAAGAGTCATCATCTCTAGCTTGATTTTAAACTAAAAGTTGGAGGATTTGCAGGGAGAAAGTTAAACTCTTTTCCCTTCTTTTTCCAGACTGTAGCTGGATTCTTGGCTTCTGGCTAGCTTTCATTCCCCTGCCCCAACTTCAGGGATCTCCCTGATGTCTAGATCTGTTGAGTTTCCACTTCTGTCCTTAGAAGCCCTACCCAGTTCAAATATAATAGAGTCAGGGCAGCTAGATGGCGCAGTGGATAGAGCACCGGCCCTGGAGTCAGGAGGACCTGAGTTCAAATCTGGCCTCAGACACTTAACACTTACTAGGTGTGTGACCCTGGGCAAGTCACTTAACCCCAATTGCCTCACCAAAAACAACAACAACAAAACAAATATAATAGAGTATCAGGTCTCTGTGAAGAACAGTTTTAATAAAAGCCTAAACTTCAGTTATTCAAGAACTTTCCAACATGGTTGCTTTGAAACTAACTTCCTCCTGAAACAACATTTGACCTAAAGTTGTGTTTTGGGGAAATCAGCCTGAAGTTCAGCAGGCAGGGGGAAGGTTGTTTCACTTTTATGGAGCTGCTTGATCAAGACTTAAGGCAAGAGAGAGCACCAGAAAGAGGGCATCTTCACCCAGTGGAAGGATGCTGCCACAGAGCAGCTAGGTAGCACAGTGGATAAAACACCAGCCCTGGATTCAGGAGGACCTGAGTTCAAATCACTGACCCACAAAATTTTTATATATTTATTTATATTTATATATGCATGTGGATGTGGATGTATATATGTATGTGTGTGTATATATGTGTGTGTATATATATATATATATATATATATATATATATATATATATATATATATATATATACCACTTTGATCTCAACCCCACACACAAAAAAACAAAGAATTTGGGCAGTTTTAACCCCTTTGAGGTTTTCTCAGTATCCCCAAGTTTTCCATTTTTGCACTGGCTCAGATTGAAGAGGTCTGTTTTGATTTCTGACTTCCACAGTAACATAGGTTCACTCACTTACAAAGTTGGTTCTCCAAAGGTTCCTGGCCGTGGATCCAGGCCATCACCACAGTGACTAGGGCTTGTTCACTAGAACCCCCGATAGGCTGAGATCCTACAGGCTCATCTCTAGTGGGCCACTGACTCAGCTTCCCCCACCTCCAGCCCACATGCCTACATCTTTCTACATCATAAATTGTTTGTCCTATTTTCTTGTACCGCTTGACATCAGAAAACTGGGAAAAGAAGGTGCATGTGGATCAAGAATCCAGGAGTCCTTTCACTGGGGTCTATGAACTAGATTTGGGGTGCTTTTTTGGTTTGGGGGTCTTTTTACAACTATACTTCAATATAATTGGTTTCCTTTGTAATCCTAGGCATTTTATTTTATACATTTAGAAACATTATTCTGAGAAGCGGTCCCTACTAGAAACCCCAGGGGTCCTTTTAATCATTATTATGTTAAGGAGGTATTCTACTTCTCCCATCAACATAACCAATAGTACATTACATTCTATGATCTGCACTCAAAATATCTCAGTGGCACAGTGGATAGAGCTTTGGGCCTAGAGTCAGGAAGATGTGAGTTTCAAATCCAGCCTCAGACACTTACTGACTGTGATTCTGGGCAAGTCACTTAACCTCTGTTTGCCTCAGTTTCACCATCTGCAAAAGGAAGATGATAATAATGACACCTACCTCAAGAATCAAATAAGATAATATCTGTAAAGCATTTTGCAATTCTTTTTTTATTTTGGTTTGGGGGTTTGGGGTGGGGTTTTGGGGGTTTGTTGGGTTTTTTGTTTGGGTTTTTTGTGGGGCAATGAGGGTTAAGTGACTTACCCAGGGTCACACAGCTAGTTAGTGTTAAGTGTCTGAGGCTGGATTTGAACTCAGGTCCTCTTGAATCCAGGGCCAGGCATTTTGCAATTCTTAAAGTGTTCAATAATGCTATTATAGCTATACATGTTTGGATCTATCTCCTTTCCTATGGCATGTTATCTTCTAATATCCCCTATTTTTCCATACATCTTAATTCTCAAAGCCATGATTATTAGTAAGTAGTTTGGGGTGGGTTGGAATAATTAAATCATAGAGATAAAATATTAGATGGGTAGTGAATTATGCCCCTGGAACACATATGCCCTGCTGGCACATTCATTTAAATGGTCTTCTAGATAATAGAGAAACTCATAGTTTAGGATGTTTACATTCCTTCCATAGTCAGAAATGGAAATCCATTAACTAAATCTAGCTTTATTAAGTATTAGAATGATGGCCTTGATGAAAAATTAAAAACAAGCACACCTCTCAAGCTTCTGTGAAAGAATTGAATTTAAGAGGCACAGTGGCAGAGAGGATGGGTGGATTTGATCATAGGATCATGGACTCAGCTCCTTTGTGCATGAAATGAGAACTCTGGATTAGTTTAGAGGGTTGGGGGAGGGGAAATAAGCATTTATTAACTGCCTACTATGTGCCAAGCACAATTATTATCTCATTTGGTATTTACAACAACCCTGGGAGGTAGGTGATATTATTATCCCCATTTAACAGATGAGGTTATGTGACTTGCCCAAGGTCATATATCTAGTAAGTATCTATGACTGTATTTGAACTCAGGTCTTCCTGATTCCTATTCGCCTCTAAGATGGTGTCTAAGATCCTTTCCAGCTTCAGCATTCATAGTTGGAAGGAAACTTAGAGACCATTTAAGAGACAGTGGCTCCTCCTCCACTGCCCCATGGGATCATGCATGTAGAGCTGAAAAGGACCTTAGCCCAAGCCCCTAATTTTACAGACATGAAACTGAGAGCCAAACAGATCAACTCTCTTGCCCGAGGTCACATCATCAGAAGTGGCTAAGCCAGATTGGACACTCAAACCACCTGACTCAGCCCCAGCGCCATGTTGTACCCTGTGTTACACTTTGTGGATGTTTTGTAAGTAAAACTACCTCTGTGGTAGTTAATGAAACTTAGGCAAGAGGAGCCAACCTGTAATAGTGACTGGATCGGGGCAAGAAGTGAGCACCATAGAGTATTTCTGTTTCAATATTCCAATGAGATGAGCTTCCTGACATTATTCAAGCCCAGATGGAACTACACACAGAGCAGCCCAAGCGCAGCCCATTTCAGAACTGCCCAATGCAGCTAACTGGCAATTGACTTATTCAAGGGGGAATACAAGAATGACTAACCATACAAGGCCAACAGCTTGTGCATTCTTTTAAACAGACATTAAGCTATGAGAAAAATAAATAGAAATGCATCCAAGAGTTATCAGTGTGTTTTCTCTCTGCTTGAGGCTAACAGAATTCACAGATCAAGTGGCCTGCTGCCAGTTTTCCCTTTTGGTATTTAAAGGAGTCTTTGCTTAGTTCTAATTAGCAGTGGGGCTTATTGGGAACTCTGTTTGAAAATGTTACCTATGAGATCCTCTACCAGTCAAACCTCAGTCCCTCTGCAATAATGCCTGGAGCACTCGAGGCTTCCTGTACATCCCAGCATTTGGCCCTTAAGACCTAATTTCAATCCATTTGCCAATTACTAAATAATTGCCACCTGTGAGAAAAGCTCCATTTGAATACCTTTTGTGGATATTTTATGGCAGTTGACTAAGCTGAGAAATCCTAGTCACCGGTGTTGTGAACTGTGGGTCTCAGCTATGTGACAAAGGCTGAGATTGCATCTCCCACCTCCATGCTTTTGCTTGGAGTGTCCTTTCTCCCCACCCTCACCCCCCCCCATTTCCCTCTTATAACCTTTAGCTTCCTTCAAGGTTCAGTTCAGAGGTCACCTCCTACAAGAAGTCTTTCCTGATTTCCTTTATCTGTTAGTGTTCTCTTCTTCCTGAAATCATGTTGTATTTATCAATCTGTCTAAATGTTGCATCAACCATAAGAAGGGAAAAGGAAGGGCAGGGAAAGAAGAAGTTCCCTAAGATATTCTGGGTAAAATCATTTGAAAATATTTCCCTATTAATGCATACTAAAATGTAACGAAGAAAAGTCAATGTTTGCTTATTTTTAAACTCAAATGAAATACAAAAAGAGGTCAGGGACAGGTTAGCAGGACATAGCATAGCATATATCCTCCAAAGTGTATATATACTATTCTTAAAAACAAATTGGGGGCAGCTAGGTGGCACAGTGGATAAAGCACTGACCCTGGATTCAGGAGGACCTGAGTTCAAATCCAGCCTCAGACACTTGACACTTACTAGCTGTGTGACCCTGGGCAAGTCACTTAACCCTCATTGCCCTGCGAAAAAGGGAAAAGAAAAAAAAAGAAAAGAAAATTACCTTAGTATCCCAAACCCCGGTAAAATACCAGACACACAGAAAACATGCACTTCATTGTGATACTTAGTTCTCTCATCTGTAAAATGGGCTTAATACTCGGGTATCATAACACCTCACAGGGTACTTACAAAGCACAGTAGGAGGTTTGCTGAATTTGGACCCAAAGAGCCCGGCTTCAACTCCCAGCTCAACTGCTTATTAGCTGTGTGACCTTGGGTGAGTAGCTTAAGTTCTCTGGGCCTCAGTTTCCTTTTCTGTAAAATGAGGGGCTTGGATCTGATGATTTCTCAGCTCATCCAGCTCTACAACTATAATCCTAATTGAATTATCATCCAGTCCCTTATTTCAAACTGATCCACCAGATGGCAGTGTAAGTTAACTTTTCCAACTCAACCAAACCCTCTACACAAAGCATGTTTTCAAATCTATTTTCACTCACACACACACACACACACACACACACCACACCATCATCATCATCTTAACTGAACTGTGCCAGATGTATAACGAGCACTAGATGAATGTTCCTTGGTGGACCAATCAATTGAAAAGTATTATTAAACACCTACTTTGTTCCCCACCCACCCAGTTTTAGTGCTTGGAACAAAGTAGGTGCTTTGGTAAAGTACAATGCTTGGGGTAAATTGCAATGAATGAAACAATTCCTACTCAAAATAAACTCACAGCCTAATGGAAGGGAGGAAATAGGACAAATGCATATAAATATATACAGCCTAAATAAAGAGCTTATACATAGATGCATGTTCATGTACATCTATATGTATACATGCACAAAATAATTCAATACAAGATGGTTTGGGAGGGAGGGTACCAGCCATCAGGAATCTCAGCAAAGGTGTCTGGCAGAAGGAGGTACCTGAGTCGAATTTTAAAGAAGGAAAAAGGGGGCTGCTATGTGGCACAGTGGATAGAACACCAGCCCTAGAGTCAGGAGGACCTGAGTTCAAATCCAGCCTCAGACACTTGACAACTCTAGCTGTGTGACCCTGGGCAAGTCACTTGACCCCAATTGCCTCACACAAAAAAAAAAAAAAAAGAAGAAGAAGAAGAAGGAAAAGGGCTACTAGAAGTAGAGATAAAAAGGATGTATATTCCAGGCATGAGAGTCAGCAAGGACAGAGAAATGGGAATGGTCTGGGGAGTGAAAAAAACCAGTTAGGCTGAATCACAGAGCTCTAGAGGGAGAGAAACTTCCCAAAAAGCTGGAAAGGGAGTTTGGAGTCAGGTTATGTAGGCTAGCTTTGTCAAAACACAAATATTCTTGATTTTTGTTATTTTAATAATAGCTTTGGATCCTGCTTAATAAAAGTTTGAAAGATGGAATAGCCTATATTAACCAGAGAGTGTGAAAACTAAAACCCAATATGAAAAAAAAAAATCAATGTGGTTTTTTTTTTATTTTGAGTAATCCCTTCCCTAATGCAATTCTGTCCAATCCTAACATCTACAGATAACAATTGTACTCCAACAGAAAATAATGGAGACATAAATCCTTCTTGGGGGCAATGAAGTGGCACAGTAGACAGAGTACCAAGAATGGAGTCAGAAAAACTTATCTTCTTGAGTTCAAACCTGGACTCAGACACTCACGAGTTGTGTGACCCTGAGCAAGTCACTTAACCCTGTTTGCCTCAGCTTCCTCATTTGTAAAATGAGTTGGAGAAGGAAATGGCAGACAACTCCACTATCTCTGCCAAGAAAATCCCAAATTGTATCACAGAGAGGCAAACATGACTGAGACAATTGAACAACAGAAACAAGAAGTCCTTCTACTTTCCAGGAGGAATTCTTTCTGAGAAACTACCATTTTCCTAATTCTCAAATGGTTTTATGGAAGTCAGATCCCCCCCATATAAGAAGAGCTTTATCCTGACCTAAGAAGAGAATAAGCATTTATGTAGCTCCCACTACATGCTAGGCACTGGGCTAAGGGTTTTACATATTTTATCTCATTTGATCCTCACAACCACCTTGGGAGAAGGGTAATGTTATTATCCCTATTTCACAGTTGAAGAAACTGAGGCAAACAAAATTAAAGTGACTTTCTCAAGGTCACACAACTACTAAGTATGTGTGGGGAGAGGAGAATTTGAACTCACATTTCCCTGACTGCAGGCCCAGTGCTACATATACTGAACCACCTAGCTACCTAACATAAAAAAGCATAAAGATACATTTCTAATGAATGGCCCCTCCTGGCAATGCATCAGCACCCTCCCTCCTGGGACGGCAGGTCACTGTGTCTAAAGACTAACCACAAGAACACGCTATGAGAGGTGTTGTGGATTTGGAGTCAGAGGTTCGAATCCTGACTCTGTTATACACTAGCTATGTGACCTCATCATTTCCCACTGCTCTGGATTTCTCCATCACATCCCAGGAACCCCTTCATACTTCAAGATCACAACAGCCCTGCCCCTGGGCAGGAACAGTCTTTTGCCTTTCTTTGTATCCCCAGCCTGTGCTAAGTCTGGCACATAGTAGGTGCTTAATAAATGTTTATTGATTGCCTGATCTTGGGCAAGTCCCCTTCTCTTTCTAAGCCTCAGTTTGCTCACCTGTAAAATGAGAGGAATTGGACTAGGTAAGTCCTAACAACCCTTCTAGCTCTAAATTGACCATCCTATGATTCTAAGTACTAAACCCATAGGAAATGGTTCCCATTTGGGAACTTAAGCTCCTTACTAGGAGGGATTGTTTCATTCCTTGTATTTCTATCCCCAGGGCCTGGTCCACAGTAGGCATTTAATAAGTGCTTGTTGGTTGACTGGGGAAACAGGAAAGGGAGGGGAGGAAAGAGAGAAAACATCTAACCCCCAGATACCGTTCCCCACAGGAGGGGCCCTGGGAGACCTGGAAGGGATTCAAACTGTTTCCCACCACCACCCCAGCCTAGCAAATGGTGCAAGAGATACGCCTAGCAGCAGGCCGGGGAGAACAGCTCAGGGTCTCTTTATCCTGCTCTGAGTCTGGGTAGCAATCCAAGCTCGAAGAGGCTGGGGACCATAGGGAGTGCATCATGGCCAAGGTCACTGCCATGCAATTCACTCTCCCCTCCGCACTGTCCACACCCTGGGTGGAGCCCCCTACAAACCGCCACAAATTCTGTCGGAGGCGAAAGTCCAGCAGGAGGAAATTAGGAAGGAACCGAGATAAACCACAGTTCTCTAAGGATACAGCTGGAGCCGCTGTACTGTCAGCTCCGGCCCTTCGCAGGGATGCATCAGAGTCAACTACAGCAGGTGCCAGCAGATGGCAGCAGGAGACCACGGGAGGATGCTTCAGCCGCCAGTCCCGGTCTGCCTCCGTCCCTACCTGTGGTCCATGCAGCATGCGCCAGGACAACCATCCTCATCCTCATCCTCATCCTCATTGTGCTCATGCTCAGCCTCAGCAGCATTGACAACAATGACAAATAATAACCATAGCCGGCCTTTACTGAGTGCCTTAACTTTCTGAAAGCGTTTTACATCCATTTGCTTCGGGATCCTTGATTCTGTGGTTCTCCATTTATTCAACGCTATGCGTACAGACAGGACAGGCTGCTCCGCCCACAATTGTTCTGCACCGAGAGTGGGGTGGGGAGAGAAACCGAGACACAGAGACAGAGACCGAGACCGAGAGATAGAGGCAGAGTGAGGGGACGACACACAGAGACAGAGAGACTGCTCCGCCTATGATTGTTCTACACACACACACACACACACACACACACACACACTTCCAGAGATGTAGAAGCTAGCCCCAGGTGGTACGGATATCGATATGGTACCTTTTAATGTTATTTTATTAGCAATCAGCATACACACACACACACATCATTTTGTATGCACGTTAAAACCCGTAGCCAGGAAACAACTTGAAGGTTAACACTGGAGAAGGTGTGTGATCAGAGCCCACTGGTGAGGCACCTTTCAATTCAGCAAAATCAGCTCGATAAACAATGCGTAAGCAAGTCCTAGCTGAAGAATTGCATTCCCAAGAGACAAACTCGTCGATCCTACAATCTTTAAACACATGAGAGTTTTGGGTGAGGGTACCGTTTGTGTCTTGGTAGGTTTTTCCTGATTCCAGGAATTAATTTGTTTCTAAGGCATAATATTTTGAAAGAATTACATGTTTGTTTTTTGTCGGGTTTTTTTTTAAGTTGGTGGATTAGAATGTTTAACTAAAAATCATAACTTTAAGTAATCGAAGGAAAGAAGCCTCAATGTTTCGACCAATTGAAGCTTTGGCCAGCATTCATTGTGCCCACTGCTATATTCTCCAACTCTTCCTCAACAAAAGGCTTCTCAGGCTTTGGGAGTGGTGGAAAAAGGAGTTCTGACTGCCACTGGATGGTGTCTGAATCATGATGCTGCATGCAGATCTGCCTGAGAAGAGTGATGCATAGCCACCTATCTCTTCCTTTGTTGTGGAGGAAAATGAAATTGAAAAGAAGACAATGCCACCCAGACCTTCAAAATGTGATTCATACCTAGATTAAAGATCAAGCTGCCTTTAAGAGAAAACAGGGGTGGAAGGGAGAGGGTGTTTAGAGACAGCACTGAGAATGCTGTATTCAGGGCTTGATTAGTTCAGTCCTTAAGCATTTATTAAGTGCCTACTAGGTTCCAAGCACTGTG
Organism: Dromiciops gliroides; assembly: GCF_019393635.1. NCBI lineage: Eukaryota > Metazoa > Chordata > Mammalia > Microbiotheria > Microbiotheriidae > Dromiciops > Dromiciops gliroides. The sequence continues at coordinate 48,194,715 of NC_057865.1, read as the reverse complement.
CTAAATGGCAGGAATTAATTTCAAGTAAAGAATCATTATCCCTGTGATGCTCCCCAATGTGAGAGTCTTAAAAAGAATTTTTTTAATTGTTCCTCATCACCTTCATTTTCAAATCACCTTCATTTCACCATTTCTCAAAATCCCAAGATCCTAGCAAGTTCTCCCCAAATCAGAGAGCCATCCTTTGTAACAAAGAAAGGGAGAACAAAGCAGTTCAGTAAAAATATCCAAATATATCAACTAAGTCTGACAGTATATGCAATATTCCATACCCATAGTCCCCCTCTTCTGCAAAGAAGGGAAGGAGAGATTTCCTCCTCTCTTCTTTGGGGGTCAAGCTTAATCATTATAATTAAATAGCATTGTTTCAATATTGTTGTTGTTGTTTCCACTTACATTGTCATAGTCTTTGTGTACATTGTTTTCCTAGTTCTTCTACATTTTGTTTCAGGTCATTTCTGTGTAACACCCTCTCTGAGCCACTCCATTCAATTTGCACTCAATGGAATTGGATTCCCAGAGGGCAGCTTCTAACTTCGATTCTAGAGTACTCTTCAGCAGACAGCCTCCATTATCACCACTCCCTTACTTATCATCAATCTGTAACATAATAAAAGACCTAAGTGAAGGCTTCCAGAAGGTCCAGTAGAGAGCCTCTATGATGGATTTATGGAAGGACATAGACAACGGTCACACAAGATAAGGAGGCATGGGTACATTGCAACCTGCTCTGGTGGAGGGACTTATTGCTCCCACTACTGAAATCCCAGGTTCCTGGCATGAAAGTGTTATTACCTAAAAAGGGCAAACCAGGGGCAGCTAGGTGGCGCAGTGAATAGAGCACTGGCCCTGGAGTCAGGAGTACCTGAGTTCAAATCCGGCCTCAGACACTTAACACGTACTAGCTGTGTGACCCTGGGCAAGTCACTTAACCCCAATTGCCTCACTAAAAAAAAAAAAAATGTGATGTTAAAAAGGGCCAACCAGAGTGAGGTGCTAGGGAGGGGGGGAGAGGAGGACATGGAAAACAAACCATCTGGCTCATAATTTTACCCAGGAAGGACCTTTCCCAGAAGACCCAAAGATCTGCACTTGAAAGTTGCCCATCTGAAGCCAGCAAACAAAAGAAAAAATCTAAATCACTTTAAAGACTTCTTCATATACACACTAATCAACTATTAATAATTGAATTGAACAAGAATGAGGAACTTATGACCTGGAAGAGATAGATAGATAGATAGATAGATAGATAGATAGATAGATAGATAGATAGATAGATAGATAGATAGATAGATAGATAGATAGATAGATAGATAGATAGATAGATAGATAGATAAATGGATGGATGGATGGATGGATGGATGGATGGATGGATGGATGGATGGATGGATGGATGGATGGATGGACAAGGCATTAAGTAAGTGCTTATTATATGCCAAGCACTATACAAGTATAAACAGAAATAAAGACAGTCCTTACCCTAAAGGAGCTTGTATTCTAAGAGGGGGAAGAAACACAGAAAAGAAATTGAAAAGGTGTGGGAAGAAGGGGAGGGATGAAAGCACCTAGGGTCAAAAGCACAGCCAGGAGGAGAATGGAGATTGATGAGCCTGTGCCCTTCTTCAAATGGAAACCCTCGGAGGAACTCACCAGTGAGAGAAGGAGGCTGGTGTGGCACCTAGATATTCCAAGATAAGGAGGCCTATACAGCAATCTTTGTGATGATACTGATTGTAGAGAGAAGCCCGAGATAGATCTGGGAAGCCAACAAAATACACAATGATCACAATATAAATGAAAACACCACTAAAAGGCAGCCAGACTCCAATTTCATTTCAATGGTCCCCTAAACAGGATGAAACATTAACTTCCTTTCTGTTGAGATGTCAAAGATACAGTGGAAAAAGCACTGGTCCCAGCGTCAGAGATTCAAGCCTCTGATGCTTACTATCTTTGTGGCTCTGAGCATGTCACTTAAACTCCTCAACGCTCTGTTTCCTATCTATAAATGAGGGGGTTGTACCACATGACCTCTGAGTTCTCTTCCAGCTCTCAATCTATTATCCTTATTTGGTTGGTTTACTTAACTGCTTTTAGGAAGCCGTTAATTAAGGGAACCCAAGAGAGGGTTGAATGTAGTACAGTGGAGGAGTATATTGGGAAATGGTTGTAATATAAAAAACTTTTACAATAAAACCTTTGACATTTTTTTATTTATTGTATTTTAATTTATGAAATAAAATAAGCATTTCCATAACATAGAATTTTTAAAAAGATGATTGCACATGAAACTGCAAATCTATTATATACAACTTGCTATTTCTTTTTTTCTTTTTTTTTTTTTTTTTTGCAGGGCAATGAGGGTTAAATGACTTGCCCAGGGTCACACAGCTAGTAAATGTCAAGTGTCTGAGGCCGGATTTGAACTCGGGTCCTCCTGAATCCAGGGCCGGTGCTTTACCACTGCGCCATCTAGCTGCCCCCTTACTATTTCTTTAAACATATAATAAAGTTATCATGTAACTTTTTTATTTTTTTCCTTTTCTCACCCTCCCCCCACCCCCCGCCAGGGCTACCATTAAACACAAGTATGTATGTGAGTGTATACATAGACATATATACATACGTATATACATGTGCACATACGTAAAACCATTCTATTCATACTTCTATTTGTTAGTTCTTTCTCTAGATATAGTGTCTTCCTTCATATGTCCTTTGTAGATAGGTATTTATAATAGTCCAAATTACTTATTCCCTCAAAGCTGTTCTTAAAACAGTATTGCTGGAGGCAGCTAGGTGGTGCAGTGGATAAAGCACTAGCCTTGAATTCAGGAGGACCTGAGTTCAAATCCGGCTTCAGACACTTGACACTTACTAGCTGTGTGACCCTGGGCAAGTCATTTAGCCCTTGTTGCCCCACAAAAAAGGGGGGGTAATCACAGTATTTCTGTTACTGTATACAATGTTCTCTTGGTTCTATTCATTTTGTTCTTCATTATTTCATGCAAGTCTGTGTTTTTCTAAGATCAACGTGCTCATCATTTCTTATATCACAGTAGTATTCCATCACAACCATATGCCACAGCTTGTTCAACCATTCCCCAACTGATGGGCATCCCCTCAATTTCCATTTCTTTGTTACCACAAAGAGAGTTGTTATAAATATTTTAAAACATATAGACTCTTTTCCTTTTTTCCTAATCATCTTTGGAAACAGACCCAGCAGTAGTATTGCTGGGTCAAAGAATACAGGTAGTTAAATAACTCTATGGGCATAATTCCAGATTGTTCTTCAAAATGGTCAGATCAGTTCACTTCCACCAACAGTGAATTAGTATCCCAATTTTTCCACATCCCATCCAACATTTTTTCCTGATGAATTAATCAAAACAATTTATAGTCATATTAAAAGTGCTCTAAATCCTTATTGATTAGAGAAATACAAATTAAACTAAAACCTCTTTTTATTTATTTATTTTGTGGGGGCAATGAGGGTTAAGTTGCCCAGGGTCACACAACTAGTAAGTTTCAAGTGTCTAAGGCTAGATTTGAACTCAGGTCCTCCTGAATCCAGGGCCAGTTCTTTATCTACTGCAGCACCTAGCTGCCCCCTAACATCTCTTTTTAAAGACATACAGAAGATGGGAAGTGAAGGCAGGTAACAGGAGCACAGATTGGAAAGAGCAGCATCAGGAATGTTAAAGCTCAGAATGAGCTGAGACTGGTGAGGGAAGCTAAGGACTAGACAAGGTATTTTTCCTTATTTTGCTAGATTGGGAGAAAGGGGAGGATCAAAGTGACAGGTCTACTGCCAGGGATGGATAGGAGGGTGATAAAAGACAAGGTATGAAACAAAGAACTGCATAATTTTTATTTTGTTTCCATTTCTTCTGCCAAGGAGAGTGATCATTGACATGGAAAGGACAGCCCAAAAATGGCTAATAAGGACCTGATATCCAAGATAGGTTGGGAAATTGATGCCCTTGATGAGGTCATCACAATGTAGCTGAACTGCAAACTAATGGAATTGAAAGACATGACAGATGCAGCTGATGAACTTTGAAAGATCACTTTGAACTTTGAAAGTGCAGAAGAAGCAATGTCCCATCTTTAAGGAAGGGGAGAGAGGAGAGTATGCATTTTAGGCACCAGTGATTTCAGCTATAATTCTTGACACAATTCAGGAAAGTATTATTAAAATGATGAACACCTAGAAAAGGAAGTGGTTATCCTAGAGATAGCATGCCCCTCCCCCCCCCATCAAGAATAGGTCATGCCAGACTAAATTCATTCCTTTTTTAAAGGGGTTACTAGATTTTTCCCTAGAGTGCTGGAAGGATATAATGGATTGAAGAGTGTGAGGAGAAAGGGGGAAAAGAACTTAACCTGCTCTCATTAAAATTAGGTTCCTACAGGATTGAAACTGGAACGGATGCAGTTCACGGGTCCAGAGCAGAGAGGCCCTTAAAGTGGAAAAGAGAGTGGACTCTCTGGGCCCTCTGGGCCCAGGAGTGGTTAAATAAAGTTAGAGATAAAAACCCTCCTTCCCTACAATAGGAGCTGCCCCTTTTATTGAGGGACAGAGATTGGGGCAAAATAACCCAGACAACAGTCTCTCCACTCACACAGACAACAATGTCCTTTAGGCTCTGATTGTCCTTCATCTGGTGTGAGAAAATGGGCAATGGTCTCCTCTCAATAAGGATATGACCGTCACCATTCAAATGACAATCCTCCGGACCTGTTTGAGGACAAAGGTCTCAGTCCCCTCCAGTCCCTCTCCCCTCCAGCAAACAGATCACATGGTTCAAGTAGCCCTGAGCTGGTCTCCATGAGGTCCTCTTCTGGGCTGTGTCCATATAAGGGAAGATTGAAGAAATGTCCCTGTGTCACCTCCCCCATTGGTTGAGAACCCAAAGAATAATTATGGAAATTAGAGTTAAGAATACTGCATTCCAGGGGCAGCTAGGTGGCACAGTGGATAGAACACTGGCCCTGGATTCAGGAGAACCTGAGTTCAAAGCCAGCCTCAGACACTTGACACTTACTACCTATGTAGCCTTGGGCAAGTCACTTAATCCTCATTGGCCCACCAAAAAACAAACAAACAAAAAAAGAATACTGCATTCCAGTTAGCTAGCTTTCCTGAGTAGATTGTAACCCTTAAGTAATCTGGCCAGTGACGAAAAAGGGGAGGGTCCATTTCGAGTTAGGGACCAGGAATTAAAAAGAGGCCTGTGAGCCCTGACTCTCTGCACTTGCATTTGCTGGCTGTAGCACTTACTTACAAGTGTCCATTCTCATGAGAATGAAAATAAATGATCATGCCTTTGACACATCAATGCTGCTGAGTTCCAGAGAATTATTGAGCAGGGTTCGTTTTCCTCTCATCTGGACTATTAGAATATATTCCTAATTAGTCTCCTTGGGGGCAGTTAGGTGGCACAGTGGATAAAGCACCGACCCTGGATTCAGGAGTACCTGAGTTCAAATCCGGCCTCAGACACTTGACACTTACTAGCTGTGTGACCCTGGGCAAGTCACTTAACCCTCATTGCCCTGCAAAAAACCAAAAACAGACAAAAAACTAATTAGTCTCCTTGCCTCTGGTCTCTCCCCATTCCAGTCTACCCTTCACACAGTTGCCAAAATGAAAATTCTACAGCATATCTGGCAGCGCCACTGGCTTCTCAAGAAGTACCAGTGGTTTCTTATTGCCCAAGGATTAAAATATAAACTCCCCTCTTTGGCACTTCATGCCCTCCACACTCTGGCTCCATTCCCTCTTCTCATTTTTATTACACATTGCTTCCTTCATACCCTCTGTTCCATCCAAACCAGCCTATTAACTATTTCAGAAACTCAATATTCCATCTCCGGTCTCTGACTTCGCACAGGATATTCACCTTGCCTGAAATACACATCCTTCTCACCTCTAACTCCTGGAGTCATGAACTTCCTTATGGGCTTAGCTTAAGGGCCATCTCTTTACCAAAGCCAATTCTTAACCCTTCAGTTACTTATTCTCTTCCTGCACTCCCTCCCAGGTTTATTTTTATTTATTCTTTAAAATGTTACATAGTCTATATATTTTATATATTTATTTACCTGTATTCATGTTGTTTCTAATAGAATGTAAGTTCAAGAAATGCTTATTCAATCTTCAGCGAGGACTTACTATTGAATGAGCATTCTGCTTTCAGGCCCCCAAAGAACACTCCATTCTCATTCTCTCTCTCTCTCTCTCTCTCTCTCTCTCTCTCTCTCTCTCTCTCTCTCTCTCTCTCTCTCTCTCTCTCTCTCTCTTTCTCTCTCTCTCTCTCTTTCTCTCTCTCTGGTGGGGCAATAAGGGTTAAGTGACTTACCCAGGGTCACACAGCTAGTGTCAAGTGTCTGAGGCCAGATTTGAACTAAGGTCCTATTGAATACAGGGGCCAGTGCTTTATCCACTGTGCCACCTAGCTACCCCTAGAACTCCATTCTCTTGATACCACCAGGTTTTTTTTGTTTCTGCCTGGAGTCTGTGCTGTTGTGTCCCAATCTTGGTCCCTCAATGAAGTAGGAAGATTCTATTACAGGGATGGACTGGGGATAGCCCTACTCAAACAGTCCAACGTGACCCTACGTATCTGTCCCAGATCCCCACCCCATTCCCCCAGAATTGGTATGCCTGTCGACTAGAAGAGATTTCTAGAACACCCTGGCCATGAAGTATGAGCTTTGAAATCAGAGGAGTTGGTTTCAAATCCTACTTCTGGCACTTAACAACCTGTGTGACTTTGGGAGAGAGGCTTAACTTCCCTAAGACTCAGTTTCTTCATTTATAAAATGAAGTGATTAGAATAGATAGCTTCTTGAGGTCTCTTTCAGATCTAGACCTGTGATTCTGTAATCCTAATGAAAATGCTCTATATTTCAGGGATGTTCAGAAGGACCTCAGAGTAGGAATATGCTCTACTTAGTTGCTTCATTTCCTCACCGTAGTCCATCCCATAAACCCTAGCTCCTAAACCCTTTTTACTGTGCCCACAATACCAGGCTGGGTTTTATTCTTTTGTTCCTTAATCTCACTGGGATACCTTGGCTTTGAATCTCTGCTGAGCCAGGATATTGTCCTGGTGAAGCCCAAACTGAGAAAAATCTTCAAAAAAGCCATTAGTAGCTTCATCCCTGCCACATTCCTGCCACAGGCACCAACAATCCAGTGAATTGCCTCTTGAGAACTGAGGTAAGACTAGAGAACCTACTGATTAGCATGGCTGAAAGCCACTGCTAAACAGTGTTCATCAATGCTTTATGTCTCCATCTCTCCACCTTCTGCTAGATTGTCAAAAGGTTCACATACTGTGTGAGAAAGGCATTTAAAAGGCTTGTCCCCTACTAAGAATTATTCAGAGGAAAGGGAGTGTTTTACACCCAACAAACTGTCAAGATTAACTAAATGAAGTTCAATGAGGGCTAAGAACAGTTGTGGAAAGACACTTATTTATTGCAGATAAAATTGTAAACATAAAATATTTTTGGATTGCAATCTGGCAACCCACAGTAAAAGTTACAAAGATGACCACACTTTTTGATCCAATAATTCCATCTTTGGGAATATACCTTGAAAGAGGTATCAGAAAGAAGCAAGCATGGAAAACAGAAAAATGGGAGGGGGGGAATTTTGTAGACAGTTTCTCATATAAAGTTCTCATATTTCAAGTATATAGAGAATTTTGTCAAATTTATATGAATATGAGTTATTCCCCAATCAATAAATGATGAAAGGATACGAACAGGCAGTTTTTCAATGAAGAAATCAAAGCTACATAGTCATATAAAAAATGCTTAAATCATTATTGACCAGAGAAATGCGAATCAAAACAATTTTAATGTCATCTTACACCTATCAGATTGGCTAAAATGATAGAAGGGGAAAATGACAAATGTTGGAGAGGATGAAAAAAAAAGAACACTAATGCCCTATTGGTGGAACTGAACTGATGCAACCATTTTGGAGAACAATCTAGAACTATGCCCAAAGAGTTATAAAACTGTGTATTCCCTTTGACTCAGCAATACCACTATTAGGTCTGTTTCCCAAGGTGATCAGGGAAAAAGGAAAAGAACCTAAAATATTTATAGCAACTCTCTTTGTTGTAGCAAAGAACTGGACATTGAGGGCATGCCCATCAATTGAGGAATGGCTAAAAAAGTTGTGGTATTTGAATGTGATGGAATACTAATGTTCTGTAAGGAATGATGAGCAGGTTGATTTTTTTTTTTAGTGAGGCAATTGGGGTTAAGTGACTTGCCCAGGGTCACACAGCTAGTAAGTGTTAAGTGTCTGACGCCGGATTTGAACTCAGGTACTCCTGACTCCAGGGCCAGTGCTCTATCCACTATGCCACCTAGCTGCCCCCAAGCAGGTTGATTCTTGAAAAACATGGAAAGACCAAGTTTCAGAGTTGTTAATTTTCACTGATAGAGGAAGTGGGGGTTCTTCCCCATGCAGATTAAATGACAGATGAGATAAAAAATGAATGTAATGGAATGCTGTAATGCACAGTTAAGACCAACAAGCATAAAGAATCCAGAGATGTCTAGAAAGAATTTTGTGAAATAACATAAACTGAAAAGAGAAGAGTACAAGAGTATATACTATGATCAGATGAGGAAAAACGAAGGAGACTGAATAGACAAAGAATCCTAATGAGAACTTGGAAGGACCAAAAAGCTGTTATACTTTATGCATTGTAATTAATTTATTTAAATGTAAAGAGTCACTAACCAACT